>NC_092200.1:13628193-13723193 GCF_043641665.1 Enoplosus armatus | reverse complement strand
GCATTTCCACCAAGGTTTTTTTTTTTTTTACCTCTTCTTGTCCCAGTTGTGAGACAGCTGTGAATGTCAGGCACATGATCAAAAATGACATTAAACAAAACATCAAATGTTTCCTCAGTGAACATTTACATCACAGGAAATGATCATGGAAGGCCTGTCTGAAAAGTGAGATTCGAAACAACTGTTGAATGTGTGAAAAGGTGCGTTATTGAAAGCCCTGAGGACTGAGTTCTCAATTTAGTCTAAAGGAGATCATGTGGTGACAAACCAAAAACACAGTTCATTTAGTTTCTAAGTAGCGCAGCAACATGAAGGGAGACGTTGTGCACTAAATGAACTTAAATACATTAAAAACATAAATAAATGGAAGACATAAAAACAGTTCTGTTTTGAAAAGATTATGGTAAGGGATTGTACAAAAATGAATTGTTCATGTTTCTCTTACTTTCTGTTACTTTACTTTGCATCCTCCCCTTGAGTAAGAGAACCCCCCCTCCCCAATATCTCAAAATGATAAAAGTGCATTAGGAATTTAAAATGACCACAACAATAATTTTCACATCCACTCCACTCCCTTACTGTAATCTTTTCAAATAAATTAAGTACATGAGCACAGTTAAAATTAAGCACAGTTCAGCTGAACATGCAAAATGTAAATTCACACCTACAGTTCAACCTATACGGAAAATACATTTTCCAATAATAAATGAATAATGAATGAATATTTACTCTGGTTTTAAATTGAGCTTTTCTGTCACAGAAATGTCCTTTTTTCACTATAAGTAGTTTCAAATTACATAGTTGCTTCCTAGAAAATGATTAGACAATTACAGACCCAGAAAGTAAAATTACTCCCAAATGAACAGCGTATTGATTTGTATTGCATCTTATTACGAAAAGTGAGAGGCAGATTTATTTGAAGCAGTATGCAGTGGTTCAAAAATGAACTGGTTCAAAAGAGAGTTCATTGCCTGCAAACTGAGCAGGAGAAACAACTGCTCACTTACTCTGACAAATAAAAAAATAAAAAACTGCCAAGTTTTAGGCCGGGTGAAGTCCTTCTGGGCCCAGAGTGTCCCTGCCACGCTGGCACGCTAATGGCCACAGCAGGTTTTCTGTGTGTGAGGTGACATGGACAATAGTGAGGAGGTAGGGACTGCCAACAACAACAACACTGCTCCCTGGTGTGTGTGACAACATGCTGACCCCTTTGGAGACCCTGTCCTGCCCTGAGACAGACCAGTGTGTGTGTGTGTGTGTGTGTGTGTGTTTGTGCGTCTGGGTGTAAGATGGGACCTGACAGGAGTTTAGCGCTGATGACCACCACGGTGAGAGATGGCAGCACTCCTTGAGGGAGATACTGTCACTCTTCTATGTTTGTATGATGTGTGGGTGTGGGATTGTTCTTACTTGCTGAGATTCTTCAGGCCTGAAAAGTGTGTGTGAAAATAACACACTTCAGTTTACGATCATTTTTTCACCCTGGATATGTCAGAATTGTGGTTTTGAAAAAATGTTTCCTAATATGTTTTTTGAGAAAGAATATGGGGGGTCTTCTGATCACTTGAGTATAGTTCAAGGGGAGTTTTTTTACTGGTCATTATATGAATATGTAAAAGATGTTAGGCAAGTTTCACACTAAATATAAAAAAATGCAGGTTTGGTGTGAAAGAAGGGATAGGGCACAGTTTTGAGTAACACTTAAATGGTGGACAGAGGCCATGTGGTCTAATCATTTCAGTAAATAAAATATTACCACTCTGTTGCAACAGCTTCACAAACACCACACTAGACACTCTGTCATCTCTGAACGTGCTGAAAGTTATGGATTGCAGCTTTAAGGCGCTTCTGCATTCATTCAGCCCTTCTCTTCTCCTCTCTTCTTCTTCTTCTTCTTCTTCTTCTTCTTCTTCTCTTCTCTCTGCTGATGTTTGTCCCTGGAGGTGCTCTCTTAATGTCTTTGACTAAACTTCAGCCAGCCTTGGCAGTGACGGTGCCCCATAGGAGCACAGTTGAGAGGAGACCAATATGATTGTAATGGAGGGTTTGCGGGCAGGGTCTATCACGCTGTGTCACCTATAAAAAGCACAAAAGCCAACTGACGGGGTGCATAACACTCCTGGCTACAGAGATAAAAAAAAGTCATATAAGCTACTCAACTGCTGTATTGAGATGCTGTAGAGAGAGGGGACATTTTCATTTTGTGTCTTCCTGTAGTGTCACACTCACCACTGAAGCATTGAAGACTGTGGCGTCACATTAGCTGCAGACGGGAGACTTTTAAATAAAAGCCTTGTGGAAAGGTGACATTATCTTATTTTTGTGACATAAAGAAGAATGTACTAGTTCTGAAAGCGTGCAGAGATCATTGAATTTGGTGAAATCCACTCCTCTGATGAATGCAGGGCCTTTATTTAAAGTGACTAAAGCATATCAGTCATCGGATTAAACTGCATCAGAAACTGATCTAATCTGCGTTATTGGCATTGTAACAGAAACAACGTGGAACACGTTTCCAACCTTTATCATGTAAACTTACTTACTTTTCAAAATAGACTTATTCCTCCCATAACAACAATATGAACAAAGTTCCTGATATAATTATCCCTAACACATAACAGTCCATATCATTAGCATTGCAACGGCAGAACTCGGTGTGAAATGACATTAGGACAAATAACATGGTGCATCAGCACCATATCAGCACTTGGTGAGTCGTAACTTTTTCCTTGTATCTATGCATCTGTGTACATTAACTGTGTGTGTGTTTATGTGTGTGTGTGTGTGTGTGTGCGTGTGAGGCATCATCACATGCTCCTGTCCCTGAGGTTAGTGGATGAATGAAGGCTGTAAAGAGGAGCATGACAGCTGTGAAAGTCACAAGGGGAGTCCTCCAGCGCCGTAAAGAAGGCAAAGTTTCCCTCCCTCTGGGTATGACCTGTGTGTGTGTGTGTGTGTGTGGACATATATGTCTCAGTGAGGAAATATAATAACCATAGTGTATGTAGTGTGAGCATGTTTTTGAGAATATGTGCATGCATTTGTGTGTGTGAGGCTGATCCTGCAGCTAAATGCCACACACTGGAGTCTATTGTAGAGCTTATCAGCACTCTATCAGCGCCCCACATCCTCGATCCCCATCCCTCCGCCTCATCAACAGCATCTTTCATTGCCGACTCACCCTCCCACCTTCACCCCTGAGGCAGGCTGTGTGTGTGTGTGATCGTGTGTTTGTATCCTCAGGGTTTCACTTCAAAGACTGGTGGTTTTGGATGGGTCAAAGTTTGTGAAATGCTGAGGCATCTTTGAGATGGAGAGATAGTTCACAGAGTGTGTGTGTGTCTGTGTGTGTAAACCTCTGCAGCACAACATTAGAGGATCAGGAGATACAGAGATGACTTTGTGTTTTCCTGTCCAAATGTCGATTTCACACCACCCTCGTTTGCGGTTGCTTTTCAAAGAGGCCAGTGATCAGCTGTGTGTCATGTGCTGTTAAATTTAGCCTGAATAAGGAATGTTTTTTGGTCATCCCTTAAGATCAAAAGCTATTAACACTGTACTAAAACACACTGTGCACAAATCAGTGACTGTCCCTCTGGGTCACTAACTCGGCAGGAGCTCTTTGGACATACATTCTCTTTATTAGAAGTTCATCAGTCATGCTTATCTGTCCAAGTATCACGCCATTCACTGGCCATCTTCTTTTGAGATGCAACTGGTACCTTTGATTTAAGGGTGCGAATCGAGGCCCCCCCTGGCCCTTCACTCTGACAACAAGGCCCACTGGCTATTGTACTGTACAGAGAGGATGTAATTCATTTCATGGGACATAGTCAGGGAAAATAAATGTGTCCCTCAACAGCACACACTCTGCAAATTGGAGAATTAGCTTGCCATTAACCTTTCAGCGATCTGTTTGTCTTCTGCTTATCCATGCCTATCACTGTTAAACACACACGCATGCTCAAAACACCCGGTCTACCCCCTAAGCTGAAGGTTTTTGACATGCAGCAACATTTGAACTGAATGTTTTTTACCAAAAATGTGAATTATAATGGTTTATGTTGCAGCACCTGCTTGAGTTCTTGATGAGGAGCTGTCTGGATCTCTGTGACGAAATTTTAATTTCTTTCTTTTCCAGGAACACATCTTTCTCTCTGATTTTACTTCTGCACTTTAAGTGAACTTTGACCGACAGGAAACACAGGGACCCCATGTATTACAGAGCTGAATATAATAGAATATGAAGGAAAAGTACATTTATTTATTCGATAACACTTCACAATACGGTACATGGGCATCATTTCTCATCACCTGTCAAGCTTATCAGCTGATGTTGTAACTCTTTGGTTCACAAACTCTGGAGAAAGATATCTGGGTTCATCAGGCTCATTTGATGTCCAACATTCTTCACAAGTCACTGGGTTCCCATTTTTAACGTTGGACAAGTACAGTGTGTGAGTTAATGGGCCTTTCCTACACAGACATTTCACACGCACACTCAAAAGCTGGATTTCTTTTTAGCAGCATGTAATTGCAACATGTGAGTGGCAGATGTTTCTCATTTTTTGAGAATTATTTTTGCTTTTCTAATTCGCTAATAAATGCTTCAACACATAAACATTTGTGAAACCAAGTATTCTGTTAGTAAAGTGAATCTTTGCAGAAAGAAGCACTTTATATGTCCACAAAGTTAAAGATATACAAACCAAGTAATTAACTCAATAGGTTCAATCATGAAAATTCAGGAGACCAGTTGGTTCAGTTCTGGCTCTTCATCCTCCTCCTCCTGCATGTCTCACCCATCCCTCCCTTTCTCTCCCCCTGTCATAATGACCCAGTCCTGTTTTTTCTGTAGGATGTCATGTGGACATCTCTATGTACTGTCTGTGTGTGAGACTAAGAAAGAAGCAGCCATTTGAGCAGACTCTTGGTCAGGAGCACTGTTGGCATGTCTCTCTCTGTCTGTGTGTGTGTGTGTGTGTGTGTGTGTGTGTGTGTGTGTGTGTGTGTGTGTGTGTTGGCGGGGGACTGTCTGTGCCAGATTGTAGCTTCATGCCCTTAGTCCAGTAGATAACCAGTCAGCAGTGAAGCCACCCTCCTAACACACACACACACACACACACACACACACACACACACACACACACACACAGAAATGTGTGTTTCTGGTTCATCATGTCCCTTTTAGATTAATCAAGTCCAGTTGACTGACTGTTCTATCACTCACTTGTGCTCAGACTGTATGATGTGTTGCACTTTACTGTATAGCCATCATTCATTTTCATATCATCATATACACTCTACACTCATATTTATCTGTAATTCTGCATGTTTGGATTTTTAAATGAATATCAGGAAGTATCAGAGAGATGGGCCTAATATTTGTATTTTTGTGCTAAAATCACTTTACCCATTTTTAATGATTTTAGAAATTAGAGAGACAGTAAAAAGGGACAGAAACTATCACAGATGGACTACGGAACCATATAACTTTCCAAAACCAGCTATCTGACATCCATGCCCACTTTATGCCAGGTGTGCGGAGGTGAGAAGGTAAGCAGGGTTTGAACTTCTTTCTCAAGCTCTCTCTTCTATTTTAAATTCTTCTGTCACTTTTCATCCATACAAACAGGCGCAACAACATGAATGCCTTTCAGGAGAGACTGTCCTGAAAGTGTGCTCCATTAGATACAATTTTAGTTCAAGTAAAAACGTGTAAATCCTGTTTCCTAAAAAAGAAACAGGGAAGATACAGGGCAGGGATGTTTGCTGTATAATGTAGATCATAGTAGGCGGTTTCAAGAAAAGGTGGACGTGTAAAGTTTGAAAAGGAATTAATAACAAATAATGGTGATTAGATTAATCTTTAAAATGGAAACAGAGGAGCGCACAGCATTGTCAAGAGTAAAACTTTTTTATCTGTGTTGTTGGATTAATCCCTGCCCAGGGGAAGCCGGTGATTCTTGAGGGAGAGTTTACATTTAAATCACTGGAACTTAAGCGCTCTCTTAAATTGTCTGCAGATGGACTCTCCCCTGTCTTTGGAATAAAAATCTTTTCGTTTTTATGGTGAACGCGTTGCGCCAGGTCATTTCTCACAGCATTCCTCTGCGTCAGCCGTAACCACCAGGCACCACATCCGAGTCCTCATTAAAAATAACTAGCTGGTTTTCACACAAGAATGATGAAGTGAGCAGGGTCATTAAGTTAACAACTCATATTCAAAGTTAATGATATGAAACCTTGTTTATGTTCTATTACATTGTCATCAGCCCCCTGTTTTTGTTTTTTTGAATCATTAGGGAAATGAGACACGTTACAAAGAGAAAGTGCTCTGCATTTAACTCCAGGTTTAAATAAATTAGTCGCCTCAAATTAAAAGCAAACTGTTATAATAAAAAACGATGGTAACGTATGCAGATGAGTTGGAGAAATATGCAGATTACGAGGCTGTTGCTGTTTCTTTTTCCCATGGAGGTCAAATTACAGTAAATGGCTGAGGGCACAGCTCTCTGCCCACCCAGGAGTCTGTCTATTACACCCCCCCCCCCCCCCCCCCCAAATATCCTCTATGCTTATTTCACATGCCGTCCTCTCTGTGCTGCGCTCTCCATTTTTTTTTCTCCGAAGTACCCCCCCCCCCCCTCCCCCACCGTCACAGGGTTTCAGCTGCAATTACTTTTAGTATCACTTCTCAGTGAGAAGTCAACTTCCCTGGAGGCTTCCTATCAGAACCTATTACAGCAGGGGGGCAGGCTGAAGTTAAGTGGCATGACCTGTGGGGTGGATGGAGCAGGAGGGGAGAAGGGTGGTGGTGGTGGTGGGGGGGGGGTAAATGTATGGCTAATTTGTGGAACATTTGAATAAGGGGATGAGGATTGTGACAGGGCCACACTATGTGACGGCATGGCAAATGAGAAGTCCTTGAATCAACCAAGGCCAAGTGCACTATAGCATGGAATCATTTTAATAGGACAGTTAAAAATGTTAAAATGTTGTGTGTGTGTGTGTGTGTGTGTGTGTGACTCAGAAGAAAGAATATTTTTCACATATTTAAATGACTGCTACAGGCTCGGTTTCTGAACTCATTCAGCTGAGTGGGTTGACCCTCTCCTTTGCTTTTTTTTGCCGCCTTCACCCTTAATTCACCTCCTACCCCCAGGCCAAAACCATAACCCCATGAATGACCACACACACACACACACACACACACACACACACACACACACATATGCACACACGCAGACAGAAAAAATGCAAAGAAGCTGCAGCTGAGGTAGATCAGCAGAAGGGGTGAGGAGCGATCGAGGCGGCTAATTCCACAACAGTTATCTGTGAGTGTGTGTGTGTGTGCGTGTGTGTGAGAGAGAGAGAGACTTAAGGTGCAATCTTGTGCAATCTCCTTGCCCCGGGTCACACATATGTACTTTAGCACCAACGTGCCGAATCAGCCACCCATCTCTCTGATTGATGAGCTGAGTGGTTGCATCTCGTAAAAAAACTCTGGTCTCGCCGCACACCTGGGATCCTTATGCAATCCAAGGTGAGGCTGCGTCTCGCAAGAGATAGAGAGAGATAGAGGGAATAAAAACAGCAACAAGAAGTTCTGTTTGGCGTGCATACGTACATATGGTAAACTGGCATTTGCACATTCACAATGGTGATATAAAACCCTTTGAGCTATAGTCTGAGGTGAGCAATCAAACAGATGTCTGATTCGGTTGTTACATATAATGATGCACTATTCCACAGATGGTGACGAAGGCGAAGATCAGAATATACATACATCCAAAAAATAGGCGTTCGCTAGCCTCCTAATCAAAAACGTTTAAGGATAATTCGATTATTATCTTATTATTACTTATTTTCCTAGCTTTGACCATCATGTATGATTTATGATAGCATTGTATGCACCAAGTTAACTGCTGAGAGCTGTGAACACGACAACCTTGCTCATAGACGTAAGACAGGGCAAGAAACGAGAGATCAGAGCATTAGACAAGTTGTAAACAAGCCAACAGTTCAGCCAAATGATCTAAGCCGCTTTATTTCCAAGTAAAATGGACAGTGAACACACACAGATGGATTTATGCTTGACGTAAGGGGTTAGTGAGTGTCCTAAGGTGGAGGTTTTGATTTATAGTTCAGCATCAGGTTTCTCCCGTTGATATCACCACAGCATCACTAGACAGACGCATCATATGTGATCAGGACGTTTTATGCTTTAGTTATATTCCCCACAATAAGTGTGTTTACATTCTCTCATTTACTTTGTGTTCCAAGTAAAGGTGGGGGGGATCCGCTCGCTGTGCTAATCGAGTCTTTTTTACTTCATGTTATTTTCACTCTCAACAATCTCTACTGGCATCCATACTTGTTGGAGGAAACACAAGCAGCCTGTGCTGGGGTCCCTACACGGTATCTCCGTAGCCGCTGTAGCCCCCTTGTGTAGTTATGTTTTTAAGGAGGCGTACGTCAGCCACATCTCCACCAGTAGCTGCCATCTGTCATACATGTAGGTATGGCGTAACCCCTAAACAACTTAGCATCTGACACAGATTGGATAATAATTTTACCATTTATCTCGGTTGAGATTTGTTTACAACCTGTATAATTGTCTAACTGTCCATATTTCTTGCCGGGCCAGACTTCTTTTGAGTGATGTCACTGCATTTCCAGATTTTAGCAACCAACTTGGTGAGTACAATGTTATCAAAACTAAGAAACTAAGATCCAGCTTGTAAAAAAACAGATTTATCCTTTAATATCTGCATTACTAAGGCTGTCAAGTCATCCCTTAACATGACAGATGTTTTATTGGATGAGGCCTGTCACACCTCCAGAAGTATAACAAGGAAGGCCTGGCATCACCCAGTTTAATAGTGCTCTTGCTGAGCATCAATCACTATTTTTGACACTAACACTCCCCCATATGTTTAACTTGTGATTCCACAAATTGCATCTGAAAAAATAGGCCGATTATAGCTGAGAATAGTATATTTGCTCACAAGACATAAGTTATATAAGGTGTTCTACACTGAAAGCAGTAATGTATGCATGGGAGCATAAAATGTGAGCATCTACATTCCTACCCGTTGAGAGGTAAAGAAACATTTCTCTCCTTCACGTCTACAGGAATAACTTTACTGCAGGAACATGTTGTGAAAACACATGCCCCCCCTCCCTCCCTCCCTCCCTGTGTCCGTCATAGCCGCGTCCTTGCTCATAGGCTCGTGTAATTGCAATAGACAATCAGATGCCATCTTTATAGGCGCATGGTACAACTGTCACAGCGTGTAAGGCTGCGATAAAGCGCGGCCGAGAAGTCCTGTCAAAAGAGCTTATGACATGCTAACGCTCCCCTCACCACCACGCGGTGTTGATTGTTCCACTGAATCAGTCAGCGAGAGACGGGGAGTCCTGTTCTTAGCAGATGTCGCGGCCGATGCGTTTCCCTCTCCCTGATGTCGCTAATAACAATTAATGAAGGGTGGTGGCGGCTGCGTGGGGGTTTGTTTGTTGCGTGGGTGGAGCGGGGGTTGCCTATCTAATGTGGTTAGCAAACGCGAGGTGACAAAGGTGTTGGGAGATGATGAGGAGGTGACATGGGTAAGCGCTTGACTCTTTTCCCCCATCATAAAGTGACAACAGTGACACCTGCTTGTAATAAATCCTGCAGGTTTTGGCCCACTGTGGGACTGAAACTCAGGTCTTGATGATCCCAATGAATCTGAGAGTCCACCTCACCTCCAGAATCTGGGAAACGATCTCCGTTTTCTATTGAGGTGACAGATGATGGTGCCATGAGACATGGGTCCTTGGTTGGTTTAGTAAAATCTTGGTCGCAATCTGCGTCAGACTGTTTGATAATTGCAGATTGTAGAGGTAATCGTTATGACACTTGTATCTGGATTGTGCTTATTCCTGGGCCTGTACTCTTATTTTTGTTGTAGCTGATTTGTTGGGTTTTGTTGGAGTCATTAATGAAGACTATATGGACACATGGAATATCAACTTTCTCAGTTCAGTTGAACCTGCAATACTGTTTGCTAGTAAAACCACCAAAGTGTTGTATTCTTTAACAACAAGTTTTCACAGCTTATTCCACCTCTGCCCTTTTATACTCTGCTAGAGAGAGAGAGAACCACTCCTTGCCACAGCTCCATAGGGAGGGATAAAGTCATCAGTAAATACTGATGATAACCCTACCTAATTGACCTTTGACCTCTCCTCAGGCTGTTGGGGTGGGGGGGAGGGGGCACAGTCGGTAAAGTAGGTGGGTGGGTCTTGAGTCTTTAGGTGGGAGGGCCAGCCCCTACGGGAAGTGTTGCTCCCCTCGCCTTCAGAAGTCGGTGGGGAGGTCGACTCTAATTGGTGCCCCTGTCCTGGTTACCTGCTGTGGCCTCATCACTGCGTCCGGCTCTCAGGTTTGATCAGGGAGGAACCCGACTGCGAGACTGTACCACACCAGCATTTTGAGCGTCTGCCAACAGTCAGCACGAAGCCACACAAGAAAAGAGCAGTTTCAAAATGACTGACTAATCATCATATGTTTTAGAGTTGGAACCTTTTTTAAGCACTGTGAAGAATATCTTGTTGCTCTGCAAAGAGTTTAGAGTAAGTCCTCTAAAAACACATATTAGGTGCTGATGAGGTCTGCTAGAAAATAAAGTAAAAAAAAGTAAGTAAATTCTAAACTTTTTGCACATTTCTAAAAAGGACATTTTAGCTGGGCATAAACAGGCGAGGCAATCTGATCGACATGTGACACTCCTGGTATCCACTGCAGTGTTTGTTATTTATCTTATCTTATTATTTTACCTTTATATTTTTACATGCTTGTTTGTCAGATTATATGTTAAAAAAATGCAGCACCATCAGACCACGGCAAATTCCTTGTAATGTATGTTACTTGGCAATAAGCAGTTTCTGATTCTGATTCTGATCCAGAACAGTGACGGTATATTCAACTTTGTATGTTCTGTAACCATGGCATCATCATAAACAACACAAGTTAATTTAGAACAATCTGTCCAGCTGCAACTTTTGTGGCCAGGGTTTGATTATTTACACCTCAGAAATAAGTGCAGCTGTCTGATGCTGCACACAGCATTCCAAGCAAATATTAACATAACCGAGAGTACAAGGGCTTCTTTTAATGGCAGACCACACCATACACTGCAAAGACTAGTCACAAGGCTGGCTCAAATGACTGCGAGCTGTTTTTATCCATCACATCTTCTTCCACAAAAACACAGCAGGCTGTCTTTTACGGAAACTTCATTGAACAATAGCTCTGTCTTCTGGCTGCTTTACGCAAAACAAATTCTTGGAGAATAAGAAGAATACACACCGACTCTGCAAGAAGAGTCAGGGGGTCATGAGCTGCGTATGCCTTCTGATTTATTGGCACAGGACGAACATCGTGGTTGCATCAGATAACAAAACCACAGAAGCTGTAAGCAACAAAGACATGTAGAGCCTGTTAGGGTGGAGGACCACATGGCTGTAAAGGGAGCATTTTAACAGAGGACAGTAAAGAATAACAGAAGCATTGACGCAAACACAAAAGCGTCCGGTATTAGAAGAATTATCCACAAGAACTGTCAATTTGCGGTCAGATTTTTAGCGTTTCTTTTAATGGCTTCATACACCAAAGGCAATGGAAACTTTGGTCAACAAGATTTTCTCGATTTCTCTATTCTCATTTTTTTTACTGCTCTTTAATATTACCTTCATAATGCTAATTGACGGGCTCTGCCGCGACTCGACCTGTTAATGGTGTTAATAGCAAACATCCAGCCAGCAGCAGTAAGGCTTTCAGACGCTCGGATCACTGTTCACGTCACAAAAAGATCCCTCGGCCTCTGGGTGCTCTTTTTCTCTCTCTGTGGCCTCCCTCCCTCTCTCCCTGGCTGCCTCCCTTCGTCCCTCTCTCTCCAGTAGCCCCCGTGGGAGCGTGAGGGTTGAAATGACACACAGTGGCTGACTGTCGCCCAGGGGCCTGGGTTCTGGCCTTGGCTGGCTGGATCTGTGTGGCAGCTGGTGAGCCCGCTGCCCTCTCTCTGGCCTGCAGCATCAACAGTGGTGGTAGTGGGACTGATTGGAGCCTCACTCTGATCTCTGACTCTGGGGCTGACGCTCAACTGCTCACTGCTGCCCACACAACTGGTGGTGAGGAAGTGGGACAGAGAGCGGGGATGTAATCAGGAACACACACTGAGAAACTAAACTGTCCAATGAAATGGATGAGAGTTGCATGTGAAATACATAAAATCCTAAGAAAAAAACATAAACACAACAGTCCTGATAGGGCTGAGAGACTGACTACATTCAGCAGGGCAGGGAGATGGCAGAACAATGTGGACTCATCAGTGACTGCGGTCATTCTGGGGTTATTTAAACCAGCAACCACATTTATTTGGACAAACTGTTGCTGAAAATGCATTGATGTGGCAATAAGGAAGCTGCTTTTCCTAAGGACATAATGTGCTGCCAGTTAAGTAACACCTTATTGAGTCTTCTTTGATCCTGTAATACTTGTCATCGCATGTTCAAGCCACAGATTGTAAAAAAAAAAAAGAATCACCATTTCATCAGCATTTATAAATAGAAACCCCTTTTTAACAAGCTAGCAGCACTTCACTGCAACCCGTACAGCCTTCCCTTTGAAAGCAACTATACAAACGTAGACTTCAGAAAGTCCCACAAAAATTTCCAACAAAGGACACAAAAGATCAACGAAACATCTTAGCATCTTAGCTCCATAGTTGAATAAGGGTTAAGACACCAAACTTCTTATAAATAGTGTTAGCAGGACAGAATGATACTGGGCAATATAATTATTAAAACACTGACATTTCTTTAAAGAATATGAACTGAACTGGATGTTTATTAGCAAGCAATCCCTTAATAGTTTCAGTACCTCACACACTAAAACTGTTTTAGTTGTTTTGTTGATTTTCCTGTTCTTTATAAAAAGAGTTCAGGTATGTGACCAGGGCAAAACATAAAGACAAGAATGATGATGTGAAAAACAGGAATAAAAGGAGATCAGGGATAGAAGTGACTATGTGGAGACATCCTCAAATTGCGATGATGATGATAATGATGATGATGATGTGATACAGACAAGCTTGTGAGCAGTCAGGCTGCGTAGGGTGGGGTCAGGTCTCAGTGGTGCCTGCTGGTGTAAATTCTGTTCCTGAGCACAACTACGGGAGGGAGGTGGTGTCGGATGCCGGGGTAGTGCTGAATGTGGTTGAACCATCGCGTCACATTCACATACTGCTCCTTCTCTTGGACGGCCAAGTCCACCTGGTTGAGAGAGGAGAAGTTCATCTTGTTACAAAAGGAAAAACATCAGCCACCATCTGTGAAAGCTGGTGAGGTTGACAATCCATTTTATACAGTATTGACTGTTGGCAGCGAAAGACGGAAGGAATCGTGCTTCAACATTTTATGTAATTAAAATACGTCCTGTCTAGTGTTACCCAATTACTGTTAATGCATTTTAGTGTATTGGAGATTTGTGTAAGGAAATGAAAATGAAAATGCAAAAAAAAGAAGCTGCAAACAATAAATGTGATTTAGGCCAGTGGTTCCCAACCTGAAGGTCAACTCAAGTCTGAGGGGCCACAAGACGATTTAAAGGATAACAAAGATGATTTTCTGTTCTGTTTATTTTGTTCCAACTTTTCCCATATTTGATCTTATTCCTTGTCAAATACTGGACATCTATGAAGGATTATCATAGACGTATTGGCTAAACTGGTACACATGTACTTGATTACTATGTAAAGATGGATTCTTATAGCTACACAAAATGTGGTGCATTTGTTTTCTCCTGGCATTTTTAGATGCGAAGCCTCTCTATGAGCTGAAGGTGAAACTCACTCACTCACAGGATCACGATTAGCTAGGTGCGCTCCAATACAGGGTTTGCAGTCATGTGATTCTGAAGACGCTCCAAGTTCCGAATGAGGCAGGAAGTGAAAAGCAGAATGGAGGAGGTGGAGGGAAGCCCGTACTGTAGTAGTTATGGTTTACTCATTGTGTCGTCCCAGTCAACACGTATGTGTGTGAGAAATCTGGAATCTCCCAGTTCATTCTTAAATTATGGCTAAAAACCTATTTTGTGGTCACAATGACCTTTGAGTCAAAAGTGTCACCTATTCAGTCCGATCAACTGTGAAATATGGTTACAACCCTTCTGTTCCTGAGTTATGGTGTTGAATAATGGCGAAAAAAGAGTTTTTCCAGGACATTATGATGTCACAGTGAAGTTGACCTTTGACCTTTTGGGTAAAAAATGTCACCATTATCATCATTGTATCCCATTAAACACATATGTGTGAAGTTTTGTCATAATCACTGCAGCAATTCTTGAGTTATGGCCAAAATCATATTAGTTACAGTAACTTTGACCTTTGACCACCAAATTCTAATTCCTTCACCCTTGAGTCCCAGTGGACTGCTGTTCCAAATTTGAAAAAATTCCCTCAGGGCGTTCCTGAGATATCACGAGAACGGGCCAATCATGACCTGTGAACTGAGGCCTCCACAGACTCTTCTTCTTGTGAAGAGAACTCAGGACAGACCCTCTGTGGAGGGCTGCACTAGTCACAGACTCTCAGTCCCACAAATACAGTACATGATGGGAAGAGTGTAAGTTTACTGGAGGGCAAAGCTTATTAATGCAGGTGGCAAACTTCAACAAAAAGACATAATACCAGAATGCATCAGGATGTCCTTGGAAATAATCTTATTAGGCGTGTGCTTTTTCATCATCTAATTAACTGGAATGTGGAATTTCCCCACACAGACAACAATCCAGCCTAAAACCATTCTAGCATCAGTCAGGTTTAATGTTTGTGTAATGTTGTTTTCCATGAATTGAACATCAGGGCAGGCTGTGGTTAAGGGTTGGGCTAGCTGACCCCTTGTCCCTGAGGTTAAAAACCACACTGATTGCAAACCAAAGTGACGCTCTTCTGCCTGGTGGCGGGGGGCAACCTTCCATCTCCGCCACAACCACTGACATCTCTCAACATGTGATCCCTCCCTCCCTCCATCTCATTCCGTCTTTCCCATTTCTGAACTCTCTTTTTTTTTTAACCTGGAAGGCATAACAAACTTACTTGTCCCTGGTCTGAGGCTAAAGACATCACTTTGTGCCACATCACTTCATTTCTCTGAAGAGAAGTGAGAATGTGTTTATAACCCGTGTGTTTATTGCCAACTTGGTCTTTAATGCCCTTTGGCCATATGACTGGTCTAATTGTGTGTTATGCACTGTGACAAATTGCTTATTAAAGTTGTGGTTTGACTGAAGTGAGCGCTGATAGGGAGGGAAAAGGCTGGATGAAGGGCTCGATGGACGGATGGATGAGTGAGTGAGTCCTTGGTAAATGGTGGTGAGAACGGTACCGAGCCACAACAAATCAATCACATTTACCCCTGAATATGCAATCCCACATAACTTTGGAAAACAAAGAAAAATCTTTACGTTTTTCTCAAAAGTTTAGCATCTTTATGTGTTAGTTTCAGTCATTATTGCTTCCAAAAATCTTTAAATGTGTCCTAGTAGTGCCCCTTAACGAGTAAGAGTTTAACTGAATACTCCAAACCCGTCCCATTTTATTTTATACCATAACCCAAAACCTGTGGTGAACTTTATTTCAAACCATTAAATATCTTCAAATGTCTTTTCACTAAGTTGTTTCACTTGTAACACACAGCAGTTTAAGTGATAATAAGCACTAGGAAATCTGAATCGTGTGACACCTAGAGGTGCTGAAGTGAGAGGAAAAGGTGACTTACTAGGAGAGGATGGATCCCATAATACATGAATGTATCAGCTAAGGTGAACTGGTTGCCAGCCAGGTAGACCTTGTCTTGGAGGTAGAGGTTGAGATCCTGCAAGAATAATTTTTCACAACATAAGCTATGCAAATTACGTAATTAATGTATGCATTATGGTATGTTTTTCTATGTAAACACACTTGTCTTCACATGACAGATGAATACATTATACATTAGGGAAGAGAATAACATTTATATGAAGCCTCCTTTAAGAGAGATTGTTGCTGCCGGACGTCTTCTGCATTTCACTGAAGATTTAAATTAAAGACTGACTCTTTTGTGCTGTGTTGAAAAACAAACTGAAACAAAAGAGAAAGTAAAGTGAATATGCAGCTCTGTAAAATAAGACTTTCATGTAAAATTGTTGTTTACAAAATGTGACTCTCTTGATTGACACTACAGACCTAAAAAGGGGGTTTGACAGCAGGTTCGTTAACCTATATATTTGTGGGTGCGTGAGGTACATGAGTCTGGATCCAAGCTTGCGTGTGTGTTTGACTCTGTGCTGTGCTATGTGGATAGGAATAATATGTAACCTGAGGGGGTATAGCATCTCTCCCCATGACTGGCGACTTAGCACAGATGCTGTACAAAACAGGCTATTTGTTTACTCCGCTACCAAATGACTGCAACTCTCGCTTGCAAATCTAATGAAGCCGTCCTAAACTTGGGCATCACGATGTGGATTTCTCAGTCCATGTCTGTGTGTGCAAAGTCGTGCATGGAAGTGCTGGTCCCAGGGGAAGAGACCATCTTTAGCACTTGTACATTGTGCGAAGGGAACACTCCACGCACACAGAGCATCTTGGGGGCAAATGGAGTTATTGTGCGGCAAGAGTGGGTGATGCCAAACAAGGCATGAAGACTGCAGACTTCCTCCCCTTCCACAATCAGATCCTTGCTTTTCTTAGCCTACAGCCATGGAGCTGAAGCCCAGTCGAGCATCAGAGGAGAGGCAGCTCCTCCTGCCACCCCCACCCAACACATGGAGCACCAAACCTGGGTTCTTCTCTACCTGCCCCCGCCTGCACTCTTATCATTGGTACATTCACATATAACAATGCTGGCAGAGTTTGTAGTAGAATTTAGTATCATTGTACAACAACAGAGTTAGAGGCAACAAATGTGAAAAAGTAATTCTGTTTTTGCCCTTTAATTTTTACATTAGACAGACATGAAACTAATAAACAACTAAGAATACCCCACAAGATATATTTATATATTACTATTGCACTTGTCTTTGTGCCCATTTCTTTCCAATGTACTTTTCCATAGCTACTGTTGACAGGTGTCATGATAGTCTGGAGACCATTTTCTATTGTTGCTGCCTTTCTACATATTTGATCCAGATACAGTGACTGTAGATGCCTCGCTCAGGACTCTCCAAATTGTAATGCCCGGATACCATCAAATCCGAAATGAAATTAATTATGTTTTCTATCACATTCACATTAATGGTGCATAGATTTCAGACAAAAACAGACAGCAATCAAAACTCAGAAATCATTAAGCCTGTAATGCAGTACACAGAGTTCAAGATGTTGGTGCTCTCTGTTGACATAAAACAAAGTGGAACTGACCCAGATGTAATTGGCTGTAAGCTCGAGCATTTGCTTCATAAAAACAATGATAATTGTCAACTTCTGAGGCAGCAGGAAGTCACCCAGTGCTTGCCTAATTGGTTCTTTCCCAAACATTAAGCTAACTTTGGGTTCAGGGCCAAATTGGCCTTGCTTGTTTATCATCACATAAGTGACAAGATGTGCACTTCAGAAAGAAGTCTCAGCTTGAAAAACTATGAATTTCTTATTTGCATCCTGGGGTGAGAAAGTTTAAGAAGTCCTGCAGTTGACAGTTTTTCTCCCTGGATAATTTAATGGGAGTTGACTAGTGTGCTTGAAAGAAGAGTGTTAAGGACGGAGCTGAAGCAGCAGGACAGGACAGGGGGCCACCGGGCACCAGAGCTGAGCTGCTCAGGGCGACTTCCTTCTGTAAGTGGCACCATTAAAATATTTAAGAGGCCTGTCCAGATAACATGCTGCCGCACAGCATGACTCCTCAACCATGCCACAACAGTGTGTCACGCTGAGAAGTGTGCGCGCGCACACACACACACACACACACACACACACACACACAAACAGACACAGACACTTCATGCTGACATGACAGTGCCAAGAGGCGCCTAGCGTCCAGCAGGCCAGTGGCTTGAGATCCATTTCACACTGACTGGCATCAGGCACATTAAAGCATTTTTCTCTGTCGTGTGGGGCCATGTCACTGAAGGGCCATACATCAGTCTGCATTCCTGTCGCTTGTGCCTTAACAAGACAAACACACACACACACACACACACACACACACACACACACAGTGGCCTAGCTGGCGGACAACAAAAGGGAATGCAAGAGAAACTGAGATGCTGTGGCGCCTCTCAAAGGTAGGAAATTATTTAAAAATTATTTTCTTTTCAAAAATCCAAAAAAACAATTCAAGAACAGAATTAGCACTGACAAACTGGAAGCAAAAGCTTTATTCTGAGCAAGCTTGGAATCAACTGCGTTATAATCTGGGAAAACTGTAAGTACAGATGCATTTGAGTCTACAAACAACAGCAGTTTGGAAGGACAAGAAAAGATTTCAAAGATTTCCTTGAATATCAGCTTTTCTACCTTCAGGATGGTCTTGGCATCTTCCTTTGTGCAGCCATTCAGCTTGGTGACTCTGTGCTCCAGCCACTGCTGCACCACAGCCCTGCTCTCTGCAGAGTCACCTAGCAACTCGGGGCGCTTGGCCTCTTTCACCAGGTGACAGGCGATGGTCACCAGCCCTACCAGCGCAGGACCATTACTATTCTGTAGCATGGGTACCTGCATGGAGAGGTGAGACAGAGAGAGAGGGCAGTGAGATGGAAAATTTCGTTTTATTTGATTCACCTTCAGACATATTAGCTTTACACCTCCTTAAAGAACATGTTGCTTCAGTTCCAAAGATAGCAAAATGCCCCCTTCATAATGTTGCACATAAATTAATAAAATTGTTTTTGCTCTGAGGGGGGTGTCTCATATGAACAGTGATTATCAACGTTTCACTAAATAAAATAGATGCATTAACTGAGGTTGAGTATGTAGGTTAACATCCAGATGGGAGTGCTCAATATGGTGATACAAGAATAATTGTTTTCAACCTTTTCCATAAATGTTTTGATTTGAAGCCATACATTTCGAGCCATGCCCTTCTCCATTACTTTTACTTCTCTCCTCGTCCTTTCAGTAATCACTATTTAAGGTGCAATTCATTTTGCAGTGCTACAAATCTATGTAAGACAGTGACAGTGACAGTGCCCACTCCTCCCCTCCCTTTACTTCTGTGTACATGCGTAAAGCATGGATCTATTTCCTTTGTGCTGAGTTGTGGAAATAAGACAGCTGGCATCAAATGTGCTCCCTGGATTTGCTCTGACTAGGTTATCAGCCTAATCAATGAAAAAGATCACCGGCTATCACCGCTTAACAAAAGGTAGATATATGCCACGAAAACTGCCTACATTTTCAACACACATGTCTAGCTTGTTAGCATTATCCAGCTAGCTACTGCGTGCTAATTACAATAGCTTATAAGCTTCCTATAAAATGAAACAGCGGGTTAAAGCCAACAGTGGACGCTGCAAAGATGTCACAGGCTTGTCACCTTTTTGTCCCCCTGTGTACTGTACTTGTTCGGCTTTTTCAATCCTAAATATTTCTCCAGCGACGATAGCTCCCGTAACGCCATGTTTCAGACTGTCGGAGGGGACGTGCAGAGTGCGTGTGACCTGATTGGGTAGATGACTCAACACCCGCCCATGACGGTTTGACTGACTGTAGGGTAAGCCAATAAAAAACAGCATGCGACAAGCCATCATCCTTTTAATAAAATAAAATAAGATATTCGACAGTGGGTAAACTTGACAATTGAAATAGCAAATTAATGAGATTAAAACACCACATATGCATACATTTTTCATTTGTTTGATTGGCTGCAATATCAGTTACAAAAAGGAAATATTTTACTTTAGGTTTAATCTCTGGCAAATAAACTGCAAATTGATCTATTTCTAGGCCACATTGGAAATTATTCTCACACATGTCAGCAACAATATTACAAATGCCGTTCATTTCAAAGGTTGTAATGAATGGCATTTCACAAAAACCCCAAAACAAACAAAAATCTGTAGTAACTCTGAGTATGTTTGACTGAAAATTATTTATTTAATTTGGGTTCACACACACATACACACACACACACACACTGCACCCTATCAGTACAGCATGCTGTTATTGAATATGAGCATATCCCAACATTCCCAGGTGGGCTCAACTCTGTAATCCAAACAACCCCTAGCAGTGTGGGGTGTACTGATCAAAAATGAGTGTTATGCAATCCTGCCAGTTCATAGTCTGTTTTTGCAGAACTTCTCCAGGAGGATTTGCAGTTAAATGGAATCAGAATGACAGTGGAAGGTCTGGAGTTTCAGTCTGAAGTCCTGCAGTCCTGTTTCCCTGTCCTGTCTGTCCCTCTCTTCAGTGTGTCCCGGCTGTGACATTGTGTGTCGTGTCTGTTTGGATTTGCACTGCGCCTCTAGGATTTCTCCATAATGAAATGTCACCTGTCAGTCAAAACTGGGCTTATTAACTATGTATATACTGTCCAAGCGTGTGTGTATGTGTGACACCACAGAGAGTGACAGCTGGGATGAGGTGTCACACTACAAGCTTCCTTTCCATCCCCAGCGGTCCCACTTTGTAACAGCTCACCTGGATGACAAGGCTCGAGGTGATGTCTGCAGCAGTACAAATTCATATTTTGGATTTTTATTGACCTTATTCTGACTGCAATAAAATATAAAAGAGATGCAGAGTAAGGGAGACAAACGCCGGCGAGTGCAAACTGAAGCCCACTGTGGCTACCTTGTACTGTAGTTTATGAGGGCTGCATTTACTTACAGTGACCGGGCAGATTTTTGTCATGGTAGAATATGTATTCTGATCTGTAAGTAAATGTAGGAATACCACAATTTAAAAACACTTCATTGCAAGTGAAAATAAAATTTTACTCAAGTAAAACTAGTAATAAGTATAAGTAAAAGTTCTCATTATGCAGGAACAATTGCTCCTGTCTGTTATATTATTATATACCCTTATACTGGATTATTATTACAGATGCTCTAAGGTAGTTTAACATATGGTATTACTGTACTGTCAGAATCTTAACCTGCAAAGTAACTGTAGTAAGTAAAAGTATAAAGTAGCTTGTGCTTGAGTAAATGTATTTAAATGTAAATGTAAATGGATTTGTGAACAGGAGCAAACTGTTCAGTGCAGAAAACAATTACTAACATTAACAATGTTAATGTAAACATTACATTCACAAGGGCTGCATCCTATTCAAGTATTATTTACCTGTGACATGTTAAAAAGTCCTTAATGAAAAACAGCAATATCCATTAATATATAATCATTGTATTTTCTTATTTGTTCATATTTGCCCCTTTTTATTTGAACTTGGCTCATATTTTTTCAGTACATGGAGGGAAATGGTAAATACAATGTCCATGTTCCACGTCATGGAATTCAAGTTAACGTTGTTAGACCTAAGTATACAAGACTACACTGTTCTGTTCAGCTTGTAATCACCAGATTAAAAGAGGGCCACGGAAAAAGAGTCTCTATCTTTTACCTCATTGTGACTGTACATACTCAGTAGTCCTATGGTGTTCCAGATTACATGGAGCATTTCCAGTGCTGTCATGCCTCTTATCACATATCTACATAGCATAAACTTTAACAGAGCAAGTCAATTGTGAATATCAAGCTCACTGCATATGATAACATAATAGGATGAATACCTGGGTCACACTACTTCCACTGATGTTTATTGCCTTGCACATGTCCATGCATCCACATCTTTCCCTTTCACCGTGTGTACTTAATGTAAAAGAACAGATGATATTTTTAAACCCAATTTGTTGAGAAAAAGCTGTCCCAGAAAACAAATTAATTATAAGAATGAGTACACAGACTATCACAAATGATTAGATGCCATGGAACAAGGTATGGCTAATTCTCTGTGCTTTTTTTTTTTCTTCTTTCATCTAACCTTCCACTTTTGCTGTTTGTTTATAGGCTCCAGCACGTCATACACTTTTACCCTAGTAGGGCTTCCATAAATGCATGCCTGCAGCGTTAAAGTGTGTCTCCTTTAACTAAATGCCTCCAAGCTGCCACATCCTGTCTGTACTCAGGCGGGCTGAGGACAACGATCCCCAGTGCCCAGGACTAACTGTAGCCTGTGGGAGTTTTCTCATGCCGATTGTGATACACAATCTGGGGTCACATTAGTAAGGAAATCTACAGTGGGGGTCACTGATAGTGCCGGGGGCTTCCCAAGGCAGGCATAGCCATAAACACAGCCTCAGTCCTGGTAGATATATCCCCCCTCTGCTTAGTCTGTGGCTTACAATATGCTGTTACACTGATTTGTCTAGCCGGGATGCAGGGCCACAGCCCCGCCTGTCTCCTCTGTTACCTTTCATGACCTGTGAAAGCTCTCTGACTGAATACTGTATTTTAACCACACAGATGCTCGCAGAAGGAGAGGGGAAGGGGATTGGTTGTGAGTAGTCGACATGAACGCTGTCAGCACAGATTGGCGAAATTGCATATTGGTGCTAGGTCGGATCCCCGGCGTGGAGTGAACATGGGGACGGGCGTCAGGCGGCTGGGTGACAGTTTGGGAGAAGGCTGTGAGTCGTGAGATGAAGACAGACAGATGTACAGGGGGTCGGAGTGCTGCCTGCACCTTCCGCTCCTGTCAGGTTTTATTTTTGATTTTATCTTGTCCAAAGGGCTTGATGCATGGTTGACTTTTTGAAGAAACTAACATGACAATAGATTTTGGTAAATGGATAATAGTTTACATGGTACAGTGAATGGGCTTTAAGTTCTAACATCATAATAAAAGCATTTTGGTTTTGGTAGAATTTCTTTTTGTAATAGCTTTGAAATACAAATTGAATTCTCCTTTGCCACAGAGAAAATAGTCAACCAAATCATCAATAACATAACTTCTGGTGTAAGTATTTTTTTAGTTCATTTTCATGATCAATTTATTGTTTGGTGATAGAATATCAGAAAATGTTAAAAATAGCAGTCACAGTTTCCCAAAAGCCCAAGGTAGTATCTTAAATTGTCCTCGTATATTAGTTACCGTCACATGAAACAGAAAAGCAACAAATCCTCACTTTTGAAAAGCTGGAACCAAAGAATATTTGTGATTTTAAATGATTATTTGATTACCAAAATAGTCATTTAACTGATCTATTAATTGTGTCAGCTCTAGTTTTAATGTTCCTGTGTTTTGAACATGGGAACAAAACTTAAACCAGATCTCCATGACATACTTCTCGTTCATTTCCAAGCCAGACCTACTATAAAGTAAGTCACTTTCAGCCAGTGTACTCTATGACTAGTGGTAGTCCGCGCAGTGTGTCTTTTGGCTCTGGAGCTGCTGGCTCTTGTAGTGGAGGAGAGTCGGCGGATGCCAGAAATGTCACACCTCCAGGCGGGGCCCTTTGGGCCTTCATGACGACAACAGTGATGGGATTATAGGAACCACCCTGCTGCTCCATGCAGAAACAGGCACCCAAAGGCTAAAAACAACAAGCTGGTCCCCCCACTCCATCACACACAAACACACGCACACATGCAAATGAGTGTATGTTCGAATATGTTTACAAGGGGGATGGAAGGGCTGGATGAGCCAGTGACAGGAGAGAAGTGATGACATTTTTGTGGCATTTCATGTCTTTCCCTTAACATTTGTGACACAAGATTAGCATTGGAAGGCATGCTCATAAGTGTGTGCGTGTGTGTGTGTGTGTGTGTGTGTGTGTGTGTGTAGAAGGAGGGTGGTTAAGTCTCTGATCAGGAGAGGCCCTGGAGTCAAATGAACAAGTAATAAAGGCACTTTCTCCATTTCCTCCTCCTCTGCTTACATGCCAACCCACAAGGCTGTGGGACATGCTGGGGGACACAGTACCAGCTCACAGTAACAACAAACCCTGTCCCTGCCTCCCATCCAGCAGCAGTCACTTAGGACTATTAATTACCGCTCTGAATTTCCTCCTCCTTACCCGTAGCCATCCGTGTCCCCCTCAGACAAACAACCTCGGTGGGAGGATCTTGATTATTATAGCTTCTGAAAAGTCAGATTGTCTTTTATTGAAGTTGCCCACTGGCCATGCAGGTTTCTCTCTCTCTCTCTCTCTCTCTCTCTCTCTCTTTATCTCACTCTCACTCTGTGTCTCTCGTCCATGATTCAGACAAAATCTTGGAGGAAATTGTTATGCCGAAGCCCTTGTTGTGGCCGGGAGGTTGATGAGGGAGACTCCTGTGTTGTTGGAGGTTTGAACTCAGGCAACTCACGTGAGGTTAAAGCATGCACACACACACACACACACACACACACACACACACACACATGCTAAGCGCTGGCTATAAGCTGTAGCTTCTGTGTGCAGCTTCAGAGTCATTTTGCTGTTTTGTGCTTCGCCAGCAGGGAGCACTGTGGGTCTTTCAAAAATCACAAAGTCCAGCTCTCTTCACAGTCCAGTTGCATCCAAACCAGGGCTCTGCCTTGTAAAAATGAACTTTTCTATCTGAAATAAGAAAGTGACTATTAAAAAGAGATGGGATCATGTGGAACTTTTAGGAGTATCAAAACCACTAACCACTAACTGTACCTTAAAAAATAATGAAACCAATATGTTCAGTTTATTATTGAGAAGACAATGGACCACTTTTACTTTACTTTTTCTTTTAGAAGCAATTCTTATTATAATTCAACATTAGAAATGACTTTATCATATTACTTTTAAGACTTAAATCTATGTGTTGACAAGGAAATGTGCACGTTCCGCACATGACCTTATATCAAGGCTGTGTGAATATGAATAGTTTGGTTACATCATTGTCCACAATATCAGATGAGGGACAGGCTCAGTTGTGGCGTTAAGCACCTTGCAGTTGTTAAAGTGCTGTGCTCCGGGGCACATTAATTTTTTTTTTGTTGCAGTTTTCAAAAGGTTAAAATGGAACTCCATCTTTTTGATTGCAAAGTTTGAAATGTTTAAGAATCACAGGCGTATGAGAACACATTTGGGAAACCTCTGCCCAGGTCCTAATCCTCCCGCTCATCCGTCTTCATGTCTTTAACCCATTAGTTTGATTCACTACCTCTGGAGCGGGGAAGTGAAAGCTCAGGCCGGCACTTGTCTCTCCTATGACTGTGTCCACTATATCCCCTTTTGCGTGGCACTTTATGGCCTGCTGGAGAGGGGTGGAAGGGGCATGTATGTGTGTGTGTGACTGAGAAAGAAGACAGAGAGTCGCGGAAGGGGGGGGGTGGAGAGATAGATATAGGGAGATTCAGAGGGTTATTTGTCCCTCTTCCCCTCTCTGAGAGCTAGGAATCATGGTCTGCATGACAGGTCGCCAGCCCCCGTCGGGGGTGATCTATATGAGACCCTCTTTATTGGCAATTTCAACCCAGGGACAGATGAGACTGCAGCCAGCCAGCCGGACAGCCACACTATGATGAAAGCGCCCAGGACTCACCTGTGACTCTCGCACTGAAGGCTAGAGAAATAATGCATCAGAGGTTATATGTGGAGCTATGTGCGGTGTGTAGATGTATGAGCCGTCTGTGTGTGTGTGTGTGTGTAGTAGAAATAATGTATGGGCGCTGTCATGCCCAGAGGTCTCTGTTTAGTATGGAGAGAATCACTGAGCTGTGTTGCAGGCAGATTTCGATTGAGATGGTTTGGATACTTTACATATTGTTGGAATGTAGGGTAAATAATTCAACTCAGAGCAACAGTCAAGAATCTGTCCATGACTTATTGCTTTTGGCTTCCTCTGAGTAACACGGCTGTTGAACACGCGTATTCCATAACAAAGCGCATACTGCACTTCATGTGAACCATATAAACTCTGTTCTGTGCTGTAGGAGTCGAACACTGTTCTTCCTGTGTGCTGCAAAACATTAAAAAGCATTCTAAAACCTGGATGTAACGCTGATTGTAATAAAACATTAAAGCCACCATAAGTACTAAAACATTACTTTAAGATTCCGACTGAACTGAAACAGAACTCCATTCTCCCACAGACTTTTCTTAACATCCTGCACTGTGTAACACTGATATCACATTCAGCCCTCCGCTCCCAAGTCTGCGAAACACATTTCCCATTTTTCAAAGTCTTGAATCGCACGAGGCAAATCACTGGGAACTAGCATGACAACATTCGAGCTCTGAGCAGACAATATATCCCGAGGCCATTCCTCCATCCAACGCGCTGCTGAATGAAAGACAGAAGCTTGCAAAGCGACGAACACCATGAAATAGCCCTGTAATGAACAATTGCTCTCATATGAGAGGGCCTGTTCAGTCAGGACCAGCCATTAGACCCGTCTCCCTCTGTTCATTCCTAATCGATTAGTACAGTCTGCAAAGCATTGATCAGCGGCTTGCTTTTAAGTGTCGGGATGGTGGAGAGGTTTGGAAAATACAGATTTATGGGTATTGAACAGGTTAAGAAAGAAGCTAAAAATCTCCACTTGTGGTTTTGAATAAAGTAAAGCAGAAGAGTGTGACAATACAACAGGCATTATCAAGCCTTATGGTTTTGAGAATAGTGAAAATTAGGATTGTGGTTTGAATATATGCACACTTTCACTCCTTTCTTGTAGTGCCTGTATAAATCTTTTTAAGACCGTATTACCTTAACCCTAATGTTCCCTTTTTATGATGCAGCACTATGATCCCTCCTAAATCTCAAATAAGTATTTTTCTATCATCTGTCATTGGAGTTTCATAACAGCTTGTTCATAAGAGGTGTAACAGGGAGTCAGACCTCTCTGGCATCCAACTGACCCCAAACATCACTAAGATAACATATTGCGCATTTCTTTGTCTGTAAATGACTTTGTGGCAAACAAGCATGTATTTGTTCATGCATAGCCCATATAACGTGCAATATTTCCATATTTGGTGTAATAACAATGCTTTGTGGTAATTTTTCCATTTTGTCACTTTCATCAAATGTGCAGCCCACTTAAATGCTTTTCTACTTATTTGATTTTAATAATGCCAGAGGAAAATAAAAATATCTATATATTTAAAGGAAATAGGAAAATAGGAATTTTTGAGGTCTATGGGACCCCAAACAATGAGGAAGTAAGTTAATGTCAACAAAACACACGGGTGTCTTCAAATGGACCTATTAATCATTTGATCTACTAACTGAAACAACTGCGCTCCAGCTGTTTAAACACAATATCTTAGCCCAAAGGAGTAAAAGTACAACTCAAAGCTAGACAGAAGGTTTCATGGTGGTGTTGAAATTTGAATTCAGCGATGTTAAGAACCTGCAAATCCTTTAATGTTAACGTTATTGATTGAGTCACATACTGCACATGCATTGGTGATATATTGCAAATGTTTTGCCCTTTGTGGTGTTCTGCGTATTGCTATTGGCCAGATCTCTCCCAACGTGCAATCAATTATGATTTCACTTCCACATTTGCAGTAATGACAGACATGCAGGTGCACAGGCTTATAGTATTTAATTTCAGTGGAATGTATTAAGGTAATAAGCTATATTACACAACGTAATTTTATGTGTGTAAGAGCCTGTGAGTGTCTGCTTCATTGCACAAATAGTATGTATACAGCACTGTGTTTATCTGCACAGTCAATGCATGCATGTATACATGTCTATATATAATTATGTGTGTTTGGCTCCTGTGCATTGTGTTGTATACTCTGCAGTGGCTGTCAGCGCTCCTCTGTATTTGTCATTCTGTCTGTCTGTGTTTGTCGTCCTGTCCCGGCCTCCGTGTACACTCAGCCTCTAATTAACGTAATAAAGTGTAGCAATTTTGACATTTAGGGGCCTAATTTGCTCCACAGTTGCGGACTGGCTGACCAGCCTTGCAGATAACGCGGACTGACAGGATCAGAGAAAAGTCTGTTTATCTGGGGAATTAAAGGGTAAAAAGAGGCCTGGCTTGGTGATAGGTACTCTCCTGTATGGTGTGTGTGTGTCGGTGTGTGTGTGTGTGAAGAGAGAACTTTTGTGCTTGCATGTGTGTGTTTGTGTGTTCCCGTGTGTGTAAGTGAGAGACAGGCCCAGTTATTACTTAAATGGCTCATGATATAGGCTGATACGGAGCGTCCGCTTGTTTAGGCCTATCAGCGTTGTCCATCTAAAAACTGTCTGTCTAAAATGTTGAACTTATGACCTTTGCCTCAGGTTTCTCTGGGCTTGCTGGTGACGCTTCACATGCGCTGTCTTCTGTCTTTGCAAATCTCCCTCTTAATAAAGCTATCAGATTTCCCAATAGACAGAGAAACAGACACATACACACACACACACACACACACACACACACACACACACACACACAGCAGTGCTCTGTTTGCAGATACAGCCAAAGACAATCTTCCCATCTACCTGGGGGGACCTGCTAGCGCCGGCGCTCGCGGCTATACACATCCTCCATCAAAACATCACTGACAGAGAAGTCAAGTCGCTCTCTCTCTCTCTCTCTCTCCCCTCCTGCCGCCTCCGACCCGTAACCCATTTATCTTGAGATAACTTTGTCAGATTGTCAACCAAACTCTCCGGTGGGAGCCGAGCCCAAAGCCTATTACGGAGGAATCAGCGCAGGCCGAAGCCGGTCACTGCTAAACAGATACTCCCTCAGAGCTCCCCCTGCCTCGGCTGCATTATTGGGGCTGCTGTTCCCACATCCGCTCAAGTCAGCCAGTCAGGTGCGGTAATCGTGTTGCTGAAATCCCTCACCATTGGAAATTGCGTTGGTTTATTGATTACATAAACAAGAGAGTGGCTATCAGTGAGCAGATGTAATGCTTGTAAAAATGTGAGTATAACCACGTTCAGTGTTGTTGACCTCTGGTGTCACTCCCGTTCTTCCTTCCTGCCTTCCCTCTGGCTGTTAGGACTGAAATGTGTGCACATACTGAATAACCAAAACACTTAATTTAAGTGGTAGCTGTGTTGGTGGCAGCAGTAGTATCAGAGAGATGGGATTGTGTTTTGAGTGTGTGTGTGTGTGTGTGTGTGTGTGTGTGCACATTTTCTTTAACCCCGATGCTTTGTGACATGTCGCCCAGGCCACTCTGTGCTATTCCCGGCCAGGAGATCTTGGGTTCATGAATAATTTGCCACTGTTAATCTTGAGCGGTCTTGATTTACTCTGGGATGCCTTTGAAGCACCAACATGCTGAGGGCTTTACAGGGACAGCTACCAAACTAAGGAGACTAACAACAGCAATAAAGGGAAGTGAAAGGGGGGGGGGTGAGGGGAATCTATTCTTCTTAGAAAGTTGCAGCTCTGTTTTCATTTTTTTTTTTTTATAAAAGATAACACTCCAAGGCTTTTCACACGGAGAGGGAGTAATTTGTTATATAATAGCCAAGAGTGAAATGTTGTTATAACACTGACTTTGCAATAAGGTGAAGTTAGTATGACTTCTTGATCTGGCATCTGACTTTAAGGTACCAAAGTTCTCGACTTGAACATTTCCATACACACAAATGTGAAAATATGCTGGGACAGTTACGACCATTAAAAACATCAGATAGAACAAAAACACCCTAGCTAGCTACACCCTAGCTTTTTGCTAGCTAACAAACCCAAATATTACGCAATTTACTCTAGCGTGTTTTCTAAATATCTAGATACAGATAGCTAGATAGATATTAAATATGGGCATAGAATGAGAGTGAAAGAGAGATGTCCACCCATGTCATCTCCCCTTTAGCCCTCCGTGTGACACCCCAGTTTAGGAGTGTAATGACCTGGCACTAACAACTTTCATTTAACTCTATCAGGGTCAATGTCAGCCACTGTATTCTGTACCATTGGCCACAAATGGACACACAAGACAGGTGTACTATGAATAGATTGTAAATAGGGTGTTCATTTATTTCTTACTCAGAAAAAGGATATACCTTAAAACCAAACATGTGCTGCGTTGATGACAAGATTACATTTCATGCGCAATGTAGAGTAAGGTATATAGGTTTTTTGTATTTGCTTACCCCTTTACATGTCTTTTCTATCAGTTCACCATCCAGTACTTCATTACTGTGGTTTAAAATGCTGTTTACTTCACACCAAACCAGCACTTTTAACTGGTTTTGTCTTGAAAAATGTTTTTCCAGTTTGTTCCCAGATGAGGTTTGAAGCAGGCGAATTTAGAGTAAGACATAATCAAGATAGCGTTGTAAGTCAATTTGCATCTGAATGACTTGTAAAGATAAACATTTTAAGGCTGGTCTAATTGCTGTTGACTTGATGGATACATTCTGATGGCTACTTTCTGCAGTCCAACCAGCCTCACTTCTTAGAAAATGATGATAAACAACCACTTCGACAAATAAAGTGACCTACTCTGGAAACAAAGTCTCCCTGCATGTGTGTTACTGTTGACCCTGGTTAGCATGGTGTGTGTGTGTGTGTGTGTAGATGTTATAAGCTGTCAGGGTACAGAGTGCGGTCCCAGGTGCTCTTCTCCTTGTTTTGGGACCAAGCCCCTGAAGGCCATGATGGGGGCCTGTTGTTTGGGCTCGCGGGCTGAGCACTGAGATTTATTCTGAGGTGGAATCACTAGACTCGTCACTCTCAATAGGATCTAGTGGTGTTTACCGAACGTACCTGAGGCAAAACATGGCAAACTGTTTGTTGAACCAGATCCAAACACTAATGTTGTGTGCATTCATGGTTTTCTAACTTTTTCTTGGGAGGGACTCAAGCTCAACTTAGTTTTGCACGCTAGGCTATTGTGCAGACAAAGCTAACAAGTATTGCTTTGGTTAAGTCTATTGGACTGCATTGTTTTTGTAATTGAGAAAAACTAATTGAGTTGTTACACTTTTTTACACATTTTTTATATGGATTAAATAAACATGATATAACACGTTAATTAGTGAGCTTTAGATGTGTGGCTTTGATCTTCTCATCTAACTCTCAGTAAGATTGCAAATGAGCGTATTTCCCAAAATGTAAAACAGTTCCTTTAAGACAGCTTAACTATACAGTGGTACCACGTCATCTTTTATCATTTTTTGTTTGCGTTTCTGTGGTATTTATAGCTATTTATTTTCAACAAAGACCACAATGGAAATAACTGCTAAAAATGACTAATTATGCTCTCTCTCTCTCTCCCTCTCTCTCTCTCTTTCTCTTTCTCTCACTCTCCATCCATCCTGGTATTAACATCATAAGACTTAAACAATGCATGGTAACCAGCACAAATACCACTTAAAGTAAATGTTTCAGATCATAGTTAACCTCAGACAACAGAGAGTGTGAGACATACAGTATGGTATACTATTGATTTTGAATAACTTTAGCTTCGGGGACTCTGTGGTTATTTTGGTGGCGCCCTGAAGGGTCCAGACAGAGAAGCACAGCTTAAAAACACAAACACATATTATGCATTTAGGGTTTCTGCCTTTGTTAATTTCCTATCTGCATTATCCACTTACAGACAGGCGAGACGAGATGTGTATCACCCCAGATATAAATTCACTTCCTGGAAACACTTAACCAGGATGTCCTGTTTATTAGTCTTGTCACTCATCAAATGAATGTCAAATACAGTGCAAGCTCCTTCTTATTGCACTTACTCTTTAAAGGTAATCCTGGGAATTATACAGGAAGCACCTCTTTGAATATTCAACCTTTTACTTTATACAGCATTTATTTAGCAATGTAAAAACACGAAAATAACTACATTTATGAGACGAATGCAAGGTTTGATGTCTGAATGTTTTTCTTGGATGGATAAAGATGAGATTATTGTTAAAATAATCATAGCTATCTGTCTCTCCTTGGTTATTCTGGCTCATATTCTTCTAAAGTACCCTTCTATTGCTTCATCGTATTGCCCACCATGTTAGTGACAGGCTTATTTGGATGTGACAACTGTGTGCACTGTGTGAATCACATACTATCCAGAGCTGTAGTATATGTAAGGAGGCAGAGAGTAACAAACAATAAATAATGATAACCTCTATGCATTTTAGAAGCACTAAAGCAATAACAGACCGGAAAAATCCAACATATTACCCGACACGACCTGTCTGAAGACAACCAGACTATGTGTGCATTAGCCATGACTAAGTACACACAAATCATCTGAGCAAAAAAAAATGCAATGGGGATGCATTATATCGATTTCTTTTTTTGGGCTCTTTAGTTTTGAAGGCGAACGGTAACTGACCGAGTCGGACAGCCCCATCATTACCCAACTAGACGGAGCCTCCACCTCACCTTCCCAGTCAACTGGCCCAGTCAAGCCAGCGACAATGGCACCGGAGTGGGGGGTGGGAGGGGGGGATAGGTTGGAGGACTCGTCACTGCTGCAGAACGGGTAGCCTGCCTGTCATCTCTGTCTCGTCCACGCTCACCAATCTCACTAACTATACTCTCCCACGTCCCGGGCTCTCTCTCCCACTCACTGGCCGGGTTTTCTACCAGTGCTGACAACCCACATATAATTAAGGGCCATGAATGCAGCACTACCTATGAGTGGAGATGACAGCAAGAGGCCTACCTATAGCTCCTCTCCTCCTCCTTCTTCTCCTCCATCTCCTCTGCACCGGTTGAGCAGCAGCACAGTGGAGCGGTGGGGAGGCTGAGGGACGGTCGCGGACCCACTGGCCCTAATTGATGGTCCCTTATTCCAGGGTGGGTGGGTCTGGGTGGGCGTGAGGAGGCGTGGGGGTGGCTGTTCTTGGATTGGGGGGTGGTTGGACAACTAGACGTCCCCCTTTTTCCTGTCACCACCACCCCACCCCCTCTTGGTGCATCTCTTGCTCTCTTCTCCTGGCCTGCTTCTCTGCAAGTCTGGCACAGTTACTACAGAGTATGTCTCTTTTTCTTGCGGTCGGACTGTTTCTATCTCCATTCTCGTCTCTTAAAGGGCTGGAGGAGAGAGTCGGAGACCTCGTGTTGCTGCTCCAGCAAACAACTCTAAATGTGCTGCATCTCAATATAGAGCCTTAGAAGGAAGCTAAATTAGTGTTGCGTAACGGGCTTCGTGGAATCTAGAGTAGCTTCTCCTGGCCACGGAGAATGAGAGACACCAGAGATCACCAGACAGGAAAAAGCAAGAATTGACACGTAGACTGAAGGAGAGGAGGGGGAAAGATGTGACGAGTAAAGAGAAGATGGATGGAGAAGAAAAGAGAGTGACAGGGGGAGGCGGAGGGTGAAAAAAGTGGGTAGCACTCTCAGTGGCATACCCCAAGAGATCACGTTTACTGTAGACGTTTCTGTAAATGTGTCAACTCTGAGGCATTGATAATCGCGGGACAACTATCCCTGCGCTGCTTAGCCCGCCCACACCCCGATGTTACCACGCCGACGAGCAAACGAGCAGGGGTAGTGGGGAAGACTAGGATGGGGGGGGTCGAGTGATTAGAGCAATTACTCTTCAAGGATCTGTCACAGCCAATCACATCTGTCCCTTTCGTCTCCGCAGAGACAGGCGAGGGGGTGACCCAGACCTGCCTGCGTCGGACCAACTGCAGCCTTCACTGAGAGTGTGTGTTTGTGTGTGTGTTGCTAGTGATATTAGGTTGTACGGGCCTGCCGTGCCTCGACACACTCCAGGTCATTATCTCTTACTAATGATTTCGCGGTGCAGAGGTGGGAGTGGTGTTGCTATGGATGGCCAGTGATTGGGTGGGTGGTTAGCTGGGGTGGAGACGAGGTGTGTTGGCATGTGTGTCATCAGCGCACTTGAAAGTGTGCCCACAAGACCTTTACTTGTATTATTGTATGTAGCTGTCTGTGCAAGTGGGGGTTGCTGCTGAACTGAAACCCCACAACAACATTGTCAAATATACCAAAATGTATCACTAATATAAAATCATGGAGTGTGTGTGTGTATGTGTGTGCATTGTGCTACCAGTACACACAGCCTTTACAGTATTATTCCTGAAATGACTGTTGTCACTTGCTCTGCTCTCAGTGTCATCACCCCTCTCCTGCCTTCTTGCCTGCTTTGGAGGAGCTGCAGCCAAATTCTGCCTCCTGATTCTTCACATTTTTATCTTTTCAGCTCAGCACAGTCACTTTTTCTCTTCCAGAAAAAAAAACAGCCTGGGCAAGTGGAAAAAAGACACCTCACAGTTTTGTACACTCATTTTGTACACATCAAGTCTGTTGGTTACAGAGCAGTATCTGATTATTGTGTCATTTTACATAAACATTGTAACCATTTATGTGTGATTTTGATCTGCCATGACCTAATTAATGTTCACTTTTCTCTATGTGATTTTCCTGTGTGTGAATATTGCTAACAGAGCACCCAAGGTACTCTAATGTTACTGTATTTTACAAAGAAAAGATAAGAATCACTAGCCAGAGCCAGAGAATATCCCATTGAAATCAATTACAAGTAATCATTTACCTCTATGTGTTATCACCACAAGTTCACTATCAGAAGCCATCTGTAGCCTACTTGTTCTCTGTTCCTTTCACTCTGTTTGTTCTCTCTTTGGTTCTCCTCCTCGCTCTCTCCCCTTCCCTCCTCTCCTGCCTGTTTGACTCTGCTAAATTCAGAGCTGTGACACCAAACGAAAGCTTTTGGCAGCGCAGAACTGTTGTGGAGGACCGACTGGCCCTGCAGATCCCCTGCTGCGAGAACCCTGGCCGCACAGCTCCAGAGATCGCTGCAGATGACCTGCGTTGTTGCTGAGCCTCTCGCGCTTGTGTGTTTGTGCTCTTCTGTGTTGTTGCGCCTGTGTATCTCTCAGTCCTTGCCTGACCTCCTCTGCTGCAAGTGTACAAACATGTTATTTCAGTGTTGGGTTAGAAAGCGTCTCTGAGGTCCATCCGATTCCACTTTTCTCGCTGCTTATTCCTCTCACATCTATCTGGATACCTAGTGGCATGTGGGTTACAACAAACAAGAAAAGTATTTGCAATTATGCCAAATACCAAAATTGACTGGTAGTACTATAAACGACCTTTACTGCATATGCACAGGTGGGCTATTTAAAGGACTTGAAGGATTTTTTAGAGCATATTATTTCACATGGAAGATGACATATATACGTATAGACGTATATAAGTAAGAACTGTATGTCGTATTGAAAAAGTGTACATTTAAATAACCATGTCAGAAAAATTTGTACTTTCAAAACGTACTGTAACAAGCAGTTATAATTGTGGATATGCATGTGTGTGTCTGTGTGCATACTTGTGTGTGTCAATGGTTCCTGACCTCTCCCTTTGTGCTGTGACTGCACCTCCACTGATCGTACAACAACTAGCCATGCAATCCACACACTGTGGCACGTTTAAGTGGTTGTAAATTCACGGGTGTTAGAGTCTTACTATGAGCACACATGCACAATGCGGGTGTCGGGCTTTCTGATACATAAGCATGCATAATTTTAGGCTATATATATATCACACCCCATGTTTTGGAAATAGGGGTGATTACGAGTGATTATCCTCAAAAATCCCCGCATGTAGCACATGTATGTCGTATCTCTGTGATTGCATATGTGCATAAATACAAGGATTACATGTGTGCTGTAGTAGGCCTTTGCAATTTTAAGTGTTCGGGCACGCTGCCATTTTGTTCAACTCTGAACTTTCTCTTGTTTTTTATGACCAAGGCATGAAAGAGGAGAGAATAGCGCATGACAATATTTGCTTGATGTATTTAGTTACATATTTATTTTTGTATGTTTCTTTGGTATATGGACTGTGCTTTTAATTAATGCTTTAAATGCAGTAATTTGTCCTTCTGCAGATCCATGTCTTGTTTGTTAAGTGGGCTAATCTCCCTTAGCCTTTTAGAGAAGCGACCACTAAGAATAGCAAACAGTGACAATCTGCCAGAAACTGTGACTGGCTGGGGCTGGGAATATATGCTCCAGGCGTTTTCCAACCTCTATCTCAAAACCTTACATCATCTATTATTCTCCTGCTCATATTGATATGTAATTTTTTTCTTTTATCCATGTACAAATTCAAAACGACAGACGCAGAAGAGCAAAGAAGAACAAAAGAACTCAATTCGTAATTTTCTCTCCAAACAGACACACACATATTTCTGCAAGTGTTCTTTTTTTTTATTTTATCGTTCTCTATCTTTGGTATGATTGTTTTTGAAGTTGAAGTCAGATATATTGTTTGTGATGTCTCCATGCAGTCCGGCTGTCACCAGCCCCCAATGTCTACATTCTAGATATTATTTCTGGCTGTCCGTACTCCATCTTGGGGCACAATGGAGCCTCTTTCATTTTCTGTGTCATAATGCGATAGCACAAATTTCCCTGCGAGGCATCACACTATTGGAAAAGCGAATAACATATGTTGTGTCTCAGACTCACCCTTCTTCCCCTTATCCCACTGGTGCAGATGACCAGTGAGTCTGCCAGTGCCAAGGGCTGAGGACGAAGAGGGAAGGCAGGAGGAAGAAGAAGAGAGTGTTCTGGAAACATGTCACATAGACTATCATTCATCTCCAGAGTGAAGAGCAAAATAATATGAATCCTCCCTATCAAAACCCAGAAGAGGATGCATTAAATGCATTAAATTCAGAGTACCACCACCACCAAACATGGCCCTGTAATGTATTGCCTGTATGTTTTATTGATATTGGAGGAGAATAGTCTTTGCGCTGCCTTGAGGAACCTTCACAAAGCAGATTATCTTTTCCTTGGCATGTACTCTGACTTGGTGCTGCTTTCCAGGAGGGTGTGTGTGTGTTTATATCTGTGTGTGTGTGTGTTTTTTTTTGTATTGTATCATGTTTCACTAGATGGCTTGGCCATGCTAATCTTTCACTCAACACCAAGCTTGCAGGGCACGCTGGCAGCTTTGTTCTGGAGTAAAAAAAAACAAAAAAACAGAGGAGGATAAATAAGCTAGAAGAACTACATACTGGAAGCAGCGTATCCTGACTGCAGGCCCACACTAATGCGCCCGGGAGTACCGTTTCCACATACATCTGTGAGATGGATGGGGACATCTTTGACAGCCAGGTAACTTCAGATGTCTCGGCTATCCCTTGATTGGACGATGAGGGGCGGTTATTAAAGCGAGATAAAGAGAAAGTGAAATGGAGAGCGAGCGAGCCAGTGAGCGGGAAAAAGAAGGAGAGCTGGTGAGAGTGTGAGTGGGTTCAGATGAGGCGAGAGAGATGATGAAAAGAGTAGCCACTTGGTCCTTTGAGACTCCTTTTCTTCCCTTGCTGCCAAATTAGCCCAATTAGTCAGAGTGGCCTCTGTTCAGGCTGCTGTCAAACTCCGACACCGTACAGCAGCGCCAGCGGTCATTCTCTCTCATTTAAGTCAGGCTTTTGACTCTCTCCTCTGCCTCCTCTCCTGAGCTACCTGCACATGTCTCTGCTGAATGATTACTGTAAGTGTGTGCGTGTGTTTGCATGTGTTTGTGGAAGAAAGCTTGAAAGGGAGATGTTCCCTTCAAATCAATCCCCACCTCGCCAGCATGGTGCCTGCGTGTCCTTCGTAACAGCTGCAGCTTCCAAAGCTGAGGTGTGAGAAATCTTTTCATTCCTCAGGTAAAATCTACCAAGTCTCTTTAAAGCTCGCCATCGCCGCAACTCTTTTATCTTTAAACATCTGAAGATCCAAACTTTTACACAGTGCAAAGGAAAAGATTTGAGAAAAGAGGGTGTTGAGGATGAGTAAAGTCTAGAAAAAACGCCTTGAGCGCGGGTGTATGTATGTGCTGATTTGGCAACACAATAACAAAGCCTCACCCCCCCAAAAAAATAAACTACTGCAATTTACTGAATTGTTTAGTCTGCCGTGTTATAATACAAAAAGCTCCTGGAAAGACTGACGGGCACCTTCACCCTACAGCACCTCCAATGACATCACTCCGTCACCACTAACACAAACGCACTACAAGTCCCTATAAAACAACCAGCCCTTGTTCCCAAGATGAAGGAATCACTTATAACTCGATGGCCACAGTCATCGTTCATTTCAAATCTCTGGAATTGGAGGAAGAACTGGTCTCTGATAATCACCTGCCCACGGGGCCTTGGGGAGAGAGGAACTGGGAGAGAGATTGAAGCAGATACAGAGATGGAGAGAGAGGGGGCTAATTGGACGACCTCGTTGCATGAACAAACACACCTGAAGCCACATGAATGGTGGCAGCGAGACGGGGGAAGTCACTGAGTGAGCCAAAGCGCACGCATTCATCTCTTTAATTTACCTCACCAGTGTTGTATTTCACCCTGGGCCCTGTCACAGGGAAGCCAAACACAGTTCTGACCGGCTGAGACGGAGGAGGAAGTCTGTTTACCTGTGTGAGAGTGAGTGTGTGTGTAGCTAATAATTTGTCAAGGCTCAGAGGCCTTCTGATGTATGACAAATACACACAGTGCCACTTAGATGCTCCTACACAACTATAGATGATAATGATACCAGGTCTGCAGCACAATACACAGCTGAATGGGCTGAAAGTGGATAACGAGCATCGTCATATGTCTACAATTAAACATGTTATGTTTTGTATTTTGTACACGTCAGATTGTTTTTTCTTTAGACATACTGTATCTTCACATGTACTGTAGCAAATATAATGAGATGGTGGATTTTCATATCAATCAAAAAAATGCTGAAGATCAAAGAACATTTGATGTAATGTTCTACCTTTTATTCATTCAATCTGTCTATCTACTGTAAATACAGTGACGCAGTTACAGTTATAGAAATCATTTTCCGTCAAGTCTGCTGACATCGCCTGTCAAAATCCTGTCTAAACAAGGTGTTATTGTTGAAGGCTAATGATGATACTGTTGGATCTGTGTCAAAGCCTGTTTACAAAAATGATGTGAAAAGGGCTGATGGGAGTGGATACAAATCCGCACCCTCTCTGTCAAAGAAAAAAAACCCAGACGCACTGATTTTCTTTCAGAAAGGTAAGTAAAGTAATGGAGTTCTGCAGCCAGTGATTGGCTGTGCCCACATCATATTAGAGGTGTGGTTGGTTGTTTTGGATGTATGGGTTGTCTCATTCAGAGGCTGTAATGCGACCTGATGAGAGGGGAATGGAAGGACTGGGAGGGAGGGGGAAGCCTTGTAATAACTTCCCACTCCTTATAATGTCAATACTTCATACTCATGAAGATGTATGAACACGCAGTGTGACCCCAAAACCCCTTTCCACATAACACTTCACTAAAGTGACCTAATTGTTTGAGTGAGGTCTTCATTCCCTGCCTCCTCCTCCTCCTCCTTTTGAACCCTTTTCTTCCTCTCTTGCTCTTAATTCCTCCTCCCCTCTTCTTCCTCTTCTCTATAATTGCTCCTTCATTCTATTCCCAACCCAACCCCTCCTGTCCTCTCCTTTCCCTTCTCCCACTAGCTTCCAACTTCTCTTCTGTCGTCACCTTGTCGGTTTCACGTTGTTCAGCCCGCTGCAACTAAGGTGAGTAACACGAAGAAGCAGCAGGGTGAACGTGTGCGTGTGTGTGTGTGTGTGTGTGTGTATGTAAAACCTGATTATCCTTGTTGGCTGTCTTGGCTGACCTTCAGAGCACTGACCCCTAGATTTAGACACCTGTTCATATGTTTTGATGGGTTTTTAAATGTCAGTTTTGACTCAAAATCAACCATGACACCTGACTTTCCTGAAAAATTCTACTATCTGTAAAACACCGACTCCATTCTTTCCTCCATTTTCAGGCACAAATCTTCTTCTTGCTCTCCTTGTATCATGTTAAATCAAATTTTCTGTATGCCAACAGTTGCCAATTACACCCCTTGATAAAAACCTACTGACTCAAACAGAACTTAAATTCTTAAGACTCACAGACACATATATGCTCCTGTTCTAAAAGAATTTAGCTGCATAACAACACATTTAACATGTTGGTGTTACAAAGATGTTGCGTGCTTCAAAAAGCAACTTTAAGCACTGTTCACTGAAGTTTTTTCATATTTTCAACATTTGACAACAAATTTCCAATGTGCTGTGTTAGCTCCGGGGCAATGAAACATGTTCTCAGTGCTGCTGACAGTGTCAGCTGCTAATTATGGCACAGTGAACTAAAAGAAATTATAACTAATAACAGTGACGATATTGGACCAACGAGAGGAAACTCTTTTGACATCACTGTCTTTCATTATCAAACATTGGAATATTCATGCTCCCCATATCAATTTGCTCTATTCCCATTTTGCTTTGCTGGAGGGGATCAAGCGGACCACCTCTTAGGCCCTGCTGGCCACCTCTTAACCCCAGCTCTGGCGTATGTCAGGCTGCTCCAGGACTCGCCAGGCGCTTCCGAAAGCCCACCGACTAATTAGGCCCTCCGCATGGGTCTGATAAGAAGAGCTCACCAGCGATGGAGAATCGACACAGTCCTACTGAGCGGCCAAATGAGCCGGGCACGGAGACGGATGAACAGACAGATGGCTGCTGGCTGACTGGTGTGAAGGGGCCGTGCAGGGCTGTAGAGGAGACCCAGGGGCCACGAGGGCTGGGTAAAAGGGGTCGAGGCAACCAAGGTCTCGTGCCATCCAAACAAGAAGAAGAAGGGGAGAGTGAGATGCAAATAAGAAGGAAGTTATGGAAAGATTGATGGAAACATAGATGGAGCAACATGACATCATCTGGGGATGTTTCAGGGGGTGGAGGGAGTAAATGTTGGCATGGAAACTGGTGGCCATGGGGGTCTTCTCATTAACCCTTTGTTTACCCTTCACATGACGTTGTTTACTAGTTTTACCTGAGGCGTCTCTGAGTACAGAGACCTCTGTCTTTGGAAGCCTTTTGCTTCATGTTACATCTTGACACGCGTAATTACAATTATTCACTGGAGAATCACATTGTCATATCTAATGATGTGTGTTGCTTGCTTTGAAAGGTGGCCGTTGATGTGTATTATTTGATACTAATCATAGAGGTAGTCTTTTCAGACAATGATATGTAGTACAAAGTTGCTATGTATGCAATGTTCCAGGTAAACAATTAACAGATGTTGGGGCACCTTAAAGATAAGATGCATTGTTGTTTAGACGAGATCTTCCTTGGTATGTGAAAAGTTATCTCTGAGAGGTTAAGGTACGTGAAACATCATTCTGAGAGGTCTCTTTTCCTGACCCCTAGATAGGGAACGGAAGTTTACAGACTTGTGTGTTGTAGTAGGACCCCATGCATGTCTAAAGGTATAAAAGATGAGCTTGAACAGTGTTCGGGGCAGCATTACTGATTCGGCTACGGGTGCTGTCCAGGTTAAGATGCGCATGCCTGTTGATCCTGAACTATGATGCAAATAAAGAATATTATGTGAAAAGTCAGTATCAGCGGAGTTTCCTTCCATCATCGAATCATCACCTACATCCGGGGAATGAAGAAGAAATTAACAACACCGTACATCAAGTTGTAATATTTTTATCTAATACTGCGCATGAATGAAATAACTTCCTGTGCTAACTTGATATTTTTGTAAAATAGGTGTTTTAACCAATAGAAGAAGAGACATGTTACACAGGCCAAACCATTTCTGAGCCTCAGCAGATTCCCTCCAAGCTACGAAGATCTCAGTGACAGAAAGCTTCAGACCTGTTCCTCAGTGTAGAGGTCTTTGTCTGTCATACAGCCTCCAGATAGAAGCAGAAAGGCATTAGCCTAGGCATCAGTCTCTCTCTCTCTCTCTGTGTGTGTGACAGGTAATGTCCACCCTGGTGACATGCTAGCAGCTAGCCCCTCGGTCGTGCTTTGACATACCTTCAACTATGTGTATCATGAAAAAATAAAAAGGTGTGTATGTGCATGCCTTTGAGTGCTTATGTGTTATTTCCTGTGTCAGATGGGCAATGTTCAGCACTTTGGTGAGAGACTGAGGGAGAGGTTAACAGGTGAATGTGTTTATGTGTCATAGTTGGAACTGTTGAACCAAAGGGAAACGCAATGAAATTGTACACTGAGAGGCGGTATCTAAAATAATTTGTATCTATGAATTTAAAGGACCTTTGGGCCTACCAATGTTTTTTGTAAGCTTTAGCTTCTTATAGTTTAATAATAATAGTTTGACATTTTGAGAAATTTGCTGAGTTTGTTGAGAAGATTGATACCAGAAATAAGCTGTGAACACAGCACATACATATTATCACCTTTCGAGTTGATGTATGGCGGACTAGCCTGGTAGCCTTTTCTGGCTCAGAATTTTTTTTAAAACTAATGTGTTTGAACTGTTTCTTAAGAGACCAAAGGCTAACTAGGAATGCACAGTAACTAGCCAGGGTAGCTGCTTCCCCTGAGCTGAGCTAAGTTAATGGGATGACGGCTGTCACAGGGTACATAGGGTACAGGGTACATAGGGTAGAGGGTACATAGGGTACAGGGTACATAGGGTACAGGGTACATAGGGTAGAGGGTACATAGGGTAGAGGGTACATAGGGTACAGGGTACATAGGGTACAGGGTACATAGGGTACAGGGTACAGCAAAAACAAATAAGCATATTTCCCAAAGTGTCAAATGTCAAAATCTACAAATGATGTGTTCTTTACAGTGCCGTTTTGGAATGCATGCCTTATAATTTCAGATAAAAATCAACAAGACGACTCTTGAAAGATGGTGACAATTGTGCAGAAAGTTGCTGATTTCAGTTTCATCAAGTTTATCTTTCTTGTGCAGCCCTGGCAGCTCTCTTTTATTTACTAAGCTATTTTTCTAGTGTTTGACTGCTGAGCCACGAGGCAATGTGTGTGTGTGAGATGCACTTAAACCTCCCCATTAGAGGCTCTCAGTGCTACACCCACCCAGACAACCCACAGTTCACAATTTCAGAAATAGAATAGGTTCAATCTCTCTCAAATTTGACTCACAGAGCAGATGTACATGCCCTTTGTTGGACGCTTTTATCCACAGTCCCTACAACACAGTGAGTATGGGTGGGCCCAGAGGGAATCAAACATTTCTCTTTTTCTCTCTGTCTTCTTTCCTCTCTTTTTCCTCGTTCTGAGGGAAGTGACTGAAGATCTGTATCGGCTTCTGAATGATCAGAGTTCAGCGACTCAGCAGTCTGTCTGAATATACTCACAACAGAAGGAAGACGCTCAGGGGAAATTATTTCAGGTGCTGTAGTTTGATAAATGTGTTGTACAAATAAAAAAATCATACTGTGTATGTATGAACCTTTGAATGTTCAGATTTAAACAGATAAAATCTTCCTCTCACAGTTATTATTTACATATAAACACATGAATACACACTTTTACTTTATCTTTAATCATTGACGTAACTGTGTTGGGTTCATCTTTTCTCTGGTCTGTATTGATGTATATGTAGGTGCACTTGTCATGTAGGTGTGCTGTGTGTGTGTGTGTGTGTGTGTGTGTGTGTGGTCTATGTGCTTGTGTGCTTACGCTCCATTCCTGCTCTCCCAGGAGACGTGCTGGTCCAGGCAGTTTAAATTGGAGCTGCTGAAAGGCCCTTGGCCCAGATGTCACCAGGCCGGAGTCTTTTCCAGGCTTATCAGATCATGTTCCACTTTTTGGACGCTTGTTTTTTGTCTCCCTACCTTCCCACTCCTTTCCATCCAACAGGCTCTACCTGTCTCAGCACCAAAGCAGCTGCCAGGTATCCCTCTCACAGTCATTTTAAGTCCGGCCAGCATTCATTCGCTGCCTGGCCCGCCGTCCCTCGCAATTTGTGTCTCTCAAAGGCAGCTTGATTTCTAAGTAATGGACCTGATGCCAGTTATTCTTTCATATCGAGGCTAAAGGACGTCTCTGGTTCCGGCTAATAGCTTAGCTTCTGTGTATAAAGGGTCTTTGTGGCCACCTGAGTGTACAAGTTCTTTTTAAAATCCCCAAATACACTGTAATGGATCCTGACTAACCTTTTGATTTAAAGAAAGTGGATTTAGACCAAAACCACAGGCTGCTGAATTGGAAAGGCACGGCAAAACTGAAGTTAGTTGTTAAAAATTATATGGAAGAATGGAAAAATAATAAGGGAGAAGTGGCTGCTCCAATTTGAGGCGCAGCCATGAATGAAAGAATTCCTTAGTGGAAGATGTAGAGTGCGACAGTCGTATAGTCGCCTGAATATATTAAGATTTATTCAATTTTTCCGCCCTTCTCAGACTTCATGGTTACAAACTGTTAGAAGTTTGACCCGTGGCATGCTGCTGCATAAAAACATCAATCTAAACCTAGTCCATTTCTGACAATGGGTAAGTGCTGCACATTTCATATAAATAAATACATACACACCCCAGTAAGTGCTTATAAAGATGTAAAAATGCAAAAAAACATTGCACATTAAGTACACAGTTGTTTGGGATTTTACCCTTGCTGCATATGAAAAATGAGGCCTGTGCATGAATTTACAATTCAGATGGGTTTCCTTAGGGATGCCCATTTAAGATGCATTGGTATAATATATTTGTTGTCTTTACCGCTCACCACTGCCATTGAACATCATTAGGTAATGCGCACTCACTGGTGGAAGGAGAGCTGGGGTTTATCATCATTTACTTGGCAAGGAGTCGTTAGCCGGGGCCTTGGGTCGACTCTGTTGTGAACCGGGCGTAGTGTATTACCGCCACCACTGTGCTCCAGCCTGCTCTGTGTCTCCTGTGATCATCTATCATATCAGTTTTACATACTAAAGACCACAGAAGAAGAATACCATTAGCAGCATGTTTAGAGAGGGGGGTATGCGTGAAGAGGGTTTGGATGGCGCACAAAACGTCGACATGCATGTTTCTGTTGTGTGCCTGTGTGTATGTGCATACATCTGCCCGACAAACTCATTTATAAGTCTGTTGGAAACTGCAGACGGAAAAATAAACAGAGAAAGTCTGGACGGCCATATTGGTTATGGGAGCGACAAGTCCATACTGAGTGGATCCCCCCTGCCTGCTGTGAAGGATTATGAGAGTCATTTTCTAGGGTCTTGAGAAGAGGTCTATATTGAACTCAACAATCCCTGTTTTAACTCCATTATACATCTCCCTGTGGGGTGCAAAGGAAAACCATCCATCATGTTTTGGGGGAAAGAGGGAAATGAGGAATGGCCACATCAGTAACCTTGAATAATTTTCCTTCTTTCAGGCTTTTTGTGGTCTTTTTTATATGTTTTATTTCAGTCCTACAAATAGACTTTTATTATTTTCTTAGTTTCTATAATGTAAATACTACAGGACGTGAATTGTTTTGCCTATTTCCTTAAAATATTTTATATTTACATGCTCCACATTCTTTCTTTCTCCCTCCCAATGCATCATGTCTGTTGTCGTCCTAGTTTTAATAAATACAAAATTCTATTGTTATCCGCCCATATCAGTAGAAAATGGATGGACAGATGAGAACAAATACACATGGACGGATTTGCATTCATAAGGCAAATAATATATTTGGCTTCGTATAGAGAAACTGCTTATTTGCTTATGCTGGATTACGATTATTGAGGTTAGCAAGCTACATACAAGGCAAACTCTAGTCTAACACTGCCCTGAAGCAAACAGGGCAAAAACAGCCTCTTTTTACCATTTTGTTTTTTTTTTAACAGGGGCAGGCTGGAAATACTTTCTGACTCTGGATAATGGGGAGACTCATTTGACATGGCACTGCATGTTCAATAAGATTTCTTTCCCCCCTCTACTTCACTTCTTACACCACTCGTGTTGATAATTGAATTAGACGTTTAAGACTATTATGATACTGCAATTAGAGATTATTTAATTCCCCTTTATCAGAGGGCTGTTTAATTTAAGCAGCCCACTGTCATTATGTTCCAAACAGACTGTCAGAATGCCATTAGTGGGGCCCCGCATCTCTTAATCCTTAATATTTTTGGTAGCCTCTAATAGCCTCTAATTGCACCATAAATTGCGTTTTTATCCGCTTTATATGTTAGGTTTTCCACATTATTTGATTATAATAATGAATGTGTCTCTTCAGCTTATTTCAAAACTATCTGAATATAATTAGGTGCGGTGTGAAACAGAAAGAAGCATGCATTAAATAGGTACAATAAATATGAAGCTACTTAGCTTAGCTTAGAAAATACATCTGGCAATAAGAAAAAGTCACATAACCTCTCGTAAAAAATGATGTGCTGTCTTTTTCACAGACTGAACAAACATAACATGTTAATTAGTGAGCTTGGAGCTGCTGTAGCTTCATATTTAGCGTACTGGCATCAGAGAGTTATCATTCTTGTCTTCTAAACAACATAAATATTCATTAGTGTTCAGTTTGCTTCTGATTGAAATGTTAAAGTTTTCAGTAGCATATCCGGCATCGCATCAGAAAATGTCTCTCTAGAGACTGAAGTTCTTCAACCTTTCGCAGTCTTTGTACCTCAGGAAGTTCTATACGTCTTTCACACAGACACACAAACACACACTTTCTTTTATTTTGTTCCTCCCTGTCCTCCCTGTCCTCCTCGTCCTCCCTCTCTCCTTCCCTCCCCCTCCCCCGTCCCTGGCCCGCCACGCAGCTTCTCCCACAGTGGGTAATGTGAATGGACTCAGTCTCCTGGGTGTCGTGGCCCCCTCTCTAGCCTCGCAGGCAAATCTGCGGAAGCTGCTCAGACGGGGGCAGCAACACACGGAGTCTACAGCAGTCTGTAGGGGCAAAGCACAGAACGATGTGAAAGGATGATGGGTTTCGTCTTGGACTTGGAGGATTGTATCGCCCGCTGCATGCAGAGCACAGCAGAGCGGGGAGCAGGCTGCCCAGCCAAGGCAGAGCGTTCCTGACAGTGCTTTGTTTTGAATCCACAAGGACTTGACATATGCCTCAAATCGTTTGCTCTCACCACGCTGCAGATCCATGCTCCGCCGTGATCGGAGACAGGGCCCTGCTGTCTACTGCTGAGGGTGTGTGTGTGTCACCGCACATATGTGTGTGTGTCAAGAAGATGTGCATTCCATCTATGTGTGTGTTGGCGTGTTTGCAGTGCACGTGTGTGTTTGGTGTGTGCGTGATGGGGAGCATAAACAGCAGCATCCGACAGTGCTGTTGCCTGCTTCACCGCCTATCTGTCTTTGTTCAGTTTCCCTTCACGGGGCAAACTCCGCTCTCCAAAGTGAAACATAGTAAACATCCACTTGACAACTAAAAACATCCAAATCAATAACCCTTGACCTTCTTCAGTCTAACTGTTCCCCTTTGGAGCATTCGGAGTCTTTTCCAATTCATTTCACCATGACTTCTTACATATGAAGCAGACAGTTTATCCCCTGAGTCGATTTACCTAATGTAGACAGGGTCTGTTCCGATAATGTAGCCATGCTGAAAACATATCTTGCAAACTAATTGATTTTCAGCTTATTTTCTTCTTGTGTACGAACTTTCTTACATTGACCTTGTTGACCTCTATGTGGGAAATGAGTTCCATACTCCAGTTTATTTGACAATTTGAGATGTCTTTGCCATTTCTTGAAATGTATATACTGTATGTTTGAGTAATTGTACATTTAAATGGAATATTGTGCATGTAAAACTGTCAAACTGATTGAAACCCTATTGAAAAGACATATAAGATAATACCAACTGTACATTCCTGTGTGTGTGTGTGTGAATATGTGTTTGTCTGTTGCATCAAGAAGTGAGAGACTTTGTATGGAGTCGGTATAAAATAGGTCAGTTCTCAGAGCTTCTGATCGCTAGAGCATGGCTGCAGCATTTCATGCTACATTAGTCTGGTTTTAAGACCTAATCTGCCTCTATTAATGTTTTATGCTTAATTTCATGGAGGTGAGGACTGGCTGATGCTGCGTGGGCACCAGAACTGTTACCTGGTAGCAGTGGGTGGCACTGGGTGGCATGGGTGAGTGAGCATAGTGCAGGTTTGAACTGAATGCACATTGTTATTCTGCAGAGACGTCACCCTGCACTACATGAGCAATATGATAAAAAAAATGTTTTAAATATGTGTGCTGTGTAAGATACAGTACATTAATTAACCGCATGTAAATGGTACGGGAATAATTCCACTGTGAAAAAGAGATGCCTCTTTTGTTGACTGTGATGGCAAACATAAAGAGATGAAGACTGAAATTTCAACGAAACTGTGAAAAAATAAAGCTCATGACAACATTACTTTAACAAAGCTTGGCATCCGAGGGAACAAAGGTAAAAAGACAGCCGAGGTTGGTCATAATTGATGGCAAAATTGCCAAAGTGGCATTGCATCCCTTATTGCCTGAAACTGTTGCATGACCTAGACTTTTCAGGTTAAATTTTGGCTTGTGTGTTTTTGTAGCATCAGTTTGACAGCTCCACCATAAACGCACTACGGTTAAAAACCAAGTACACTTGGCAAGAAGAGCAGAACAGCCACACTACAAGATGAAGGGAGGGAAGGAAAATGTTGGAAGTTCCTTTGAAGATTCTTAAAGCAAACTAATCACTTAAATAAAACACATTTAACCTGCATGTCGTGAAGTTGAAGTTGCTGCTGTCACTGTGCACCAAGGTGGCGCGGTGCAGCGTAGCATAATAAATGACTTGCATCGCCCTGGAGCCAAGTGCTAATCAAGGCTGTCCCCTAACTCCAATCTAATTGTCCACACACCCAGCTGATCAGGCATAGGAGGCCTTTTTACCAAGCACTTACTGAGATCATTGATTTGAGAAATGATCCAGTGGACTGTACTAACTCAGATATGATTGGGTGGGCATTTAATAGCGTTCGGGGGATGGTCTTGTCGATGTCTGCTGCAGCGCTAATTGTGGCTAATTTAGTGTGAAGCTTATCCCGAGCTGCAGTTGTTGGGGGAGCACCCATAATGGTTTTTATGCTCGCTATTTATCGATGTAAGTAGGAGAGAGGGCAGGGGAAAGAGGGGGAAGATCTAGATTAGTTTACATGCAAAGGTCTGCGTTTATAGTTGGAAGATTTTAATTGCAATTAATTTTGGTTGTCAATTTCTAACTGTATTTAAAGTCATGCAAAAGACTATTTTGCTTGACATTTTAATGAGGTACTGTGAAGGATTTGTTTTAAATACCATCTCAAAGCATACAGATAGAAGCAGCCATTATCCAACATTCATTCAGTCATTGCTTAGTATTGTGTTTATCACCATATCCGACTACACTACACACCCATCATTAGCCATTTCCTTATGTTATTCAAATATCCACGCATCCATCCAAAGCAAGGCACATGATAAAGAAGCACATACCACAATTTGTGTAGTCATACAGTAGGTGATACTCAGTTGATTGCTTGGTCAAGTGTTCAACATAATACATGCAAATGTCGAACAGACATCCTGCAAATGGCCTTCTTGTTGGATACTTATTAATCTTCTCCCTGCCCATGCCATCAGCTTTAAGGCTGTCTAATGACTCGTAACGAAGGCAGTGCTCAGTTCTTAATGTGGGCCTACTGGGATCACCCCCATACTCCAACACCAGGCTGTCCACTCATCAGTTCCAAAGGACAACCTTTCCTTCCTCTTTCAAAACATGTTGGTTATGCTACAGTTATTTTTCTTTGTCTCTTTCTCTTTCTGTCTTCTGCAGTGGTCCCAATACAGTAAAACTGTGAAAAATATTAGCTGTGAATGAAACTGAAACAAATGCACTAGTTCCACTTGTTTGCTAGGACTATACCAACACTCCTCATCTGCACTCCTGACTGTACTATTATATCACATTCTAACTTTGTTTCAAACATCTCCTTCATCTCACTTCCATCCATCCAAAAAAAGAAAAGTCTTATTATTGCTTCAGTTGCTCTCCAAGCGAACTCGTCACCTCTGTGTTACCTCTGGGTTTGCCCCCACTCCAGGCCCTAGCTCTTTTCCAGGCCGCATTATTCCATTTAAACTTCAATCCTATTTACGGCCTATCCTTTCCCCCTCGCCCGCCTGGGGCTATAAAACTATTCATCCAGCGGACTTCATGTCACCCGGCCCTGTCATAAAAGCCTCTGTTAGGATATGTGTGCTGGAGATGCGTGTGTGTGTTTGAAAGACGAAAGGTGTGTGTTTGTGGTAGAGAGGTATGAGTGTGCATGTTTTCAAGCGTGTACAGTTGCACACACACCCGTTGTGAGTTTGCTTGTGGCAGAAACAAAGGCTTTGTATGTACATGTGTACATTCATCAGAAATGAAGATATACGATAAGTTAGTTTGTATGTGTTTGCTACGCATGCCCTTAACTTTGCACACAGTACCTGCTCAGTCAGGTGTGCAGGTGCAAAATCAGACTCATAAATCTGCTTCCTCTTTGACTTTAGAGCAGGTGGCCTTCTGTGTTCCCACATTTTGACAGACACAAACAATATTAAAGAAAAGCTGAATGTGCTTGCGTGGCAATATTTGGATACATGTGTCATGACTGCGTGTGTTGTCAGACAGGCAGACAGATCCATAGTATCACCAATTATCGTCCTGTTTTAAGGGAAACTACCACGCTGTCAGCTGACTTGTTCCAGCATCGTGAATCAAGTAAAAGGTATAGATAGACATGAGGCAACAGACAGCATGTAGACACCTTAGAGGGATGTGATAGGAAGAAGTGGTGGTAGAGAGTCCAAAGCAGATAGATAGACAGATGGAGAGAGGTTAAGACAAAGTATGAAGGTACAGAGGAGATTGACGAAGACAGATACAGCACATTGACTGAAAGAGAGACTAAGAGAAAGCTACAGAGAAAGCTTGAACATGAGCTGTCAACTTATGGCTTAACAGATTCTCCCCTTTGACTCCCTCCCTCATCCCAATTTGTGCCCTGGTGGAACCTCCCGGATCAGCAGAAAGGGGAAGTTGGGGAAGAGGCAGGATAAAAGATATGCCCATCACCGTCCTTTTCTCCCCTGTTTTTGTTGTTGCTTGTTGTTGTTTCCTCCTTGTCTTTTACGTGGTGTCTCCCACCAATTAGTCTGGAGGATGCTCCTAATGGGACGCTGCAGCGATGTTTCAGGCGAGGCTCTTTGCTCTTTGGTGTGCTGGAGTCAAGGGGTGTGGGCGATACAGCAAGACAGGCGAGATGAGGCATAATGTGAGATAGATTGACAACCACAAGAAGGCATTAGGCAAATGGCATCATTAAAAAGTGCAGTTACCTGCGCCAGGCTTCATGTGGCGTCAGATGAGAGGGAAAGAGTGAGAGGGGGAAACACATCGGGGCTGTACGCCCCCAGCTTTGCTGCTGCTCTGATAATTTTGATCTTCTTGCTCTTCTTCTCCTGTTTTAATATCCGCACCACTTGACTTTCAGGCTTGCTCATGAGACAGAGACCAAAGGAGAGGTGCTGCTGTTAGGGGCGTCCCTCTTTGATGCCGTGTGCGCATGTGTGTGTGTGTGCTGTGGTGAAATGCTGAGGTCCTAATGAAAGAGATTCAAACAAACAGCTAAAGGTGTTACAAAAAGATATAAAGTTTTATAGCCTCACATATTGGATACTCAGGTTGGATAAGAAAGCCAACAACCACGACTTTTGACAGATGATTTGTAATTATAAAAATAATTAACAAATGTTATCATTTTTACTATGGCTATTTTGTGTCTGTGTGTGGACATGACTTAATTTCATCAGTTTATTCATGAAACTGTGGACTGATTGACACGAGGCTTCTAACAATACAATCAAAGACAACTGTGCCTCTGTGTATCTTATGCCTTTGACACTGCATGTGAGTGGAAGTTGGGTTTGTGCATGTAATGTGTGTGTGTGTGTGTATGTGTGTATGTGTGTTCTAGGCACATATGACCGTCCTCTGTTGGTGCTCTTTGTAAATGGCAGCACAGGCAGCCAAGGAGAAAAGGGAATGTGAAATCATTTGACTGCAGAGATTCCTGCTGGGGTGCCTCTGGCAGCTAGTGACACACACACACACACACACACACACACCCACACACATGCACACACACTGTATTTTATGTTCAGACCACTGTGTTGAAATATTATCTCTGTAACCCAGTTTTCTTTACTGGTCCATAATACACACTGTAGTAGCAGCTGGTGTAGAAACTCCATATCTTGCATAAAAAGACTGCAACAGGAACGACTGCACCTTATCTTTTTTTCTCAATTGCTGTATAGCTGAAAAGGCATATTACACTGTGTAAGTAGCGTAGTTTCAACCTGTTGTTCGACCCCTCTTTGTGCTTTTTGAGGGTTAAGCAACACAGTGTGACATTTGATTTCTTATTGAATTTAAACAGGCACTAAAACTATTACATGTAATAGTGTAACAATCTAAACACTTATTGTGAAAGTTACGTTTTCGACTCTATAGGGATGGCAATGTCGGATTACCATTCAGCATGCTAGGATTGTCATTATGCACATGTTAGCATGCTGACATTAGCCTTTAGCTCAAAGCACCGCTGTCCCTTAGTACAGCCACAGAGCTGCTAGCATGGCTGTAGACTCTCGGGTCTTGTTTCAACTCTAGCTGTTTCTCAGCTGCATAATGACATAATAGCAGATGATAAGAACATCAGAATAATACAAAGGACGGAAAAATGATAACGGATCAGAAAAGGAAGTACTGAAATGTAAGAAGCCAAATGATCAAGTTGCAGGCCTTATCAGTCATTCGCTTGTTATAACGTAAGGTTGCTCATTTAAATGTATAAATAACATAGGTGTAACAAGGTACCAATATTGATGTTGTGTGTGCACAAGTCCCCATGCCTGTGTGTGTGTGTGTGTGTGTGTGCACGTGTGCATCTGTGTCACTTTCAGAGGTCTACACCGGCAGATGAAACAGTTTTCTCATTCCCAACACAAATTGGATTCCGGCACTAAGCGTAGTCCAGGACGGGAGAAATGTTCCCCTCATGATTGTCACAGACCGACAACTTGCTTGTTCCTGGGTGCAATAGACCAATGAATGAATAATGAAATAAATAAAATCAATGCCTCGCACATGTTTCAAATCCATAAACCTATCTAATCGGCTCGGCAGAGAAATGGAAAGCAGTTGAGGCCTCACTTTCTCAGCGTTCCACCATTATGTAAATTGAAGCCAATCAAACTGCCGCCATGGAGAAGCTTTGTAATAGAGCGTTGATTAGCTAGGCGGCTTTGAATCAGCCATAAAAAGAGTCATATAAATGGGTAAATTCAGCCTGGCATAATTTAGCCCAGTGAACTTAATTTGACTCTGAAGTCACACTGTGTTATACATATGAACATTATGGTAACCATCGACGTTCAGTGGAAATTTATCTTTCATCTTTGATGTTATTAATGGATTTGATACTAATTCAGCTTAACTTGAGACTTTCCCATCAGTCTCCAGTGTGTCTGCATAACCAAAAAGTCCCCTTGACATTTTTTTCAGTGAGCCCCTTAAACCCATAAATAATCACATATTGGGGGTATGCGGGGACCATATTAGTGAATGGCACTCTTCTTCTACACATGAACTAATTGTTATCAACATGTCAACCGCCTCATGTACATGAAAACCAGTAAGAGCCAAAGCTAGTAACTGATCTAAAAGATGTGTCAGGAACTAATAAAGTCCAAAAAAATTGCTGTACTTAAAAAAAAATAAAATTAGTAATTGCAGAATAAATGATGTTGCCTTTGAGTGCAACTTCCACTCATTCTGCACCAAACTCTGTTGTGCACCCTCTCTCCTCTCTGCCCTTGTTTGTTTTTATCGTCCCTTCCAGAGTCAAAGATAGGTCTGGCCTGTTTGGGTGTCCTTGTGTGTCCCTCCATCTCTGCCAAAGACATGTCCATGATTAGAAATAGGTGAGTGAGCACTTCCTCTAGTTGTGTCCCCTCTGACTTGCTGTTGTCCTATTTAGTGTTGTTAGCCAAACGATATCACTCTGGCGTTTCCCCTTGGTGACAGTAAACTGCTGTTTCTGCCGACCTTGTTGCACACTGAGCCAGGCTGCAGTTTAAAGTTTGGTCTTTGGTGGACTTGCCCCTCTGTGTTGGTGTGTCTGGGAGGAGGAGGCGTTGAGGTTACTGTATGTTTGGGCATGTGAGTAAATGTATGGAGAAACACATCCTAGTAGTGAGGCAGCAAAGTGTCATACAAATGAATACTGTCATTCTGTAAAAACATCAATCATGCCATTCTTTTTATTTAATTTAAACAGACCAATGAATGTCATGACGGATTTTGCAGAATCATTCAACATTAACGTTCTTGTTTGGTGCTTGTTTGGTACTTTTGCACAGCACCAACAATAAGCAATGTCAAGAAAAACATTCAAATGACTTGATAATTTCTGAAGTAATGAGATTAATTTAGTGATTAGTTATCACATAAATCTATCAGTTAAAATGATTTGAAGTCTAGAAACTGTTTTATTAACTGAAAGTTAACCATTCATCCAAATAACAAAACACATATTTTCCAACATACCCCTACTCGTATCCAGCTATGTATACAGTTTCAGTGACTTCCTCTGCCACCTAAATACAATGGAGGTTAATTGAAATTAATGTGGAGTGTTGAAAGCATTTAATTCTGCCATTTGAAAACTTCATAGACACCATAAACAGTGACCCAGTTACTAAGGATAATGCACAGACGTTACAGCTGCAATTTTCAATTATGAACAATGTTTTATTGGTGGTACAAAATACTGAAAACATGGCTTGTCACCTCTAGGAACTAGTGGGAGAGTGTGTTGCTGAACTTGAGTGATTGAGTGATGCAGAAGAATGTTTTTTAACAGTCCTAATTTTCTTGCCCATGGATCACTGCAATCTCTGTGCATCTCAGTGCATTCCTTTACTCCAGAACTGAGGCTGACTGGTAGGTAGGGCAGTGACAGTGCATATCTATTTTAGTGAGTCCTTGCCTCTTTTCACCTCGCATCTGGAGAGCTTTGTCTCATCGCCCATATAAAGCCACTTTGTATGGCTTGTGCATATCTGCAGGCGGCACACCTTGCTGTACACATATCATTTGGTCTAGTGGCAACACCCAGAAGACAGAAGACATCACACTCTCACACATGCACACACACACTCACACAAAGACGGATACATATTGGCCTCCTGAGGTCCCCTTTCCGCTCTTTCATCTTTTATTCAAAAGTGATGAGTAGGAATAAAAGAATTGGACAATCCAGTCAGAGTGGGTCGAGAGGGAGGGGAGGGTGGTGTGTGTGTGTGTGTGTGTGTGTGTGTGTGTGTGTGTGTGTGTGTGTCTGTGGGTAGTGGTGCTGAAGACACATTTGCGTACTCATCTTTTTTTCCTCTCCTCTTCGCCTGCTGTCGGCAGGGGGGTTCTCTAATCATGTTTTTAGTAGTGTTTACTAATGTTTCATTCATTAAGCATCAGCAGCCACGGGAGAGCAATGCGGAGAGGCATCATCCATCCGCCAAAGTGGAGGTTATTATCACCTTAAATCATCTCACAGTGTACCTGTTTGGTTGGCTGTCATGGGCCGAGGGAGGCCAGCCCCTGTTAGCCCCCAGGGGGAGAGAGGCTGTCACTCTCCCTCCCTCCATTTCTCTCCCTCTGCCATCCTTATTCCTCCACATTATTCTCCCCTCTTGTTGCATCTTTTTCTTTCCTTCTTTCCTAACCACATACCTGGTATAACTGTCATATTTGCTCATTATGCCCTTTTAACTGGAGTTTAACTGCAAGAATAAATAAATAACAGACTGCTGAAATAATAAAATAATAATAATAATAATAATAAACAAAAACTAGTTTTAATAACTGTATAATTTCCTGTCTAAGCATCAGGGCTGACCATTGTCCTCGCAGCGCCAGTATGCTTTGTCCCCGGATCTGCCCTCTAGCAGTCTCACACACACACAGACATACACACATATGCACCGGATGCACTATTCTGTTCTCTCCCTCTCTTTCTCTTTCTTCTATTCATCTCTGCCCCGCCCTCCCTCTTTCTCTCTCCCTGCCATCCTTCACTTTTTGCTGCTCTGCACAGCAATTATCGTCCCACCTCGCTTTGCGGTGACCTCTGAGATGATTAAGTGAGATTACCTGTTCAGTACTTGTGGCGAGAAGCATGCTGTGAGACATTTTGTCTATGTGCGTGCATGTGTGTGTGTGTATGTGTGTGTGTGTGTGTGTGTGTGCGCAGGATACAGTAGCTACAGTCATCTTTAGCCACAGGGCAGGTGAGCCCCTACAGTGTCTGTATGGCTGGCTGGCTGCTTACAGTATGTAACAGTGATTTGTAGCCTGGCATACAAATGCAGCGCCTATCATCTGAGGCCTAAATGAATAGATTGGAGTGAAAGAGAAAACAAAAAAAAGTGACAATAGTCTCTTGTGCTCACTTACCTCAGACAACTCATCACATAACACAATCCGGGTGCACATTTAAAAGTGGCCCAAGACTTGTACAGTGTTGTTAGAACTGAGGATATTCATAAAAGTTGTCATCCTATACCTGCTCCATGAATACAATACAAATTATATCCCCTACAGAGCAAGAAATATATACATTGCTCAGTACGTCTCAGAAGTCTTTCCTCACACCCTAATTTGAGAGCCCATGCCTGGATCTGGGCGATTGTTGGTTCCCTGCTTTCATTACAATATGCGTCTCATTAGGTGTTCGTTGCTCAGCACCACCTCCGGGTGGAACTTACACTAATGAGGACACTACATCTAACGAACATCCTCCTCCCTCTGTCCTTAATTACAGCGCTGTGCCTCTCCCCGAGCCAACACAGCACCCAGAGTTGCAGCACAAAAGCCCAGCTGAAACACAAGCGCCACAAACCCCTTCGTCCCCAAGAGCCGAAATAGAAGACACATGTCCGTGTCCGCTATGCTGCAGTGCCATGTTTGGAGGGTGTAGCAGCGAGGCTGTGTGTGTGCGCGTCTTTGTGTAGGGAAGCGGGTGTTTGTTCATTACACGGTGAGCTGTGCTATTATTTGATATTAGTTGAAACAAGCTGTAGGCTCCTGGGTAGATTGGTGATTAAACATGCCGTTACAAGTCCATGCGTGTTGCGCGGTTCGTCAGTGGATAATAGCTTAACAAGGAATATAATGACTGATACACTCGCTATTTACATACTGATGTAACCACTATGGAAGTGTGCTGGTTGTACTGTACAGTAAACAAAGTTGTCCTGTAATGTCTTCTTAAAGGGGAAACATTTGCAGTTGAGATTCTGCTCACAGTTGGCTTTCAGAAAGTGCAAAACATGGAGCAGTAATCAGTTTTGCTATTACAATGCTGGAATGTTACATGATCTTTTGGTTAATGACGTCTTAAAGCGGGTAAAACATTGAGATGTAGACTGGGATAACTTCAGACAGAACCTCATCATCCAGAGCTCCTGCTTCATGTTTCATTTGAGACTAAACACGCTGTAAAACAAATGCACACTGGCACTTATATGACAGTGAAGGAGGTAGACTCAGAACAATATATCACAATGCTTAATAATACCTTCAGTGGAGGCATGACGGCTCTGTCAGTTTGCCATTTTGAGTTGATTCCCAGACATGAGCTTTGTTTTATGAGAATCAAAGTATACCACACGCCTGTTGACCTATATGTTACACAATACCACATGCACATGTTCACATTTCTTCGGACTATCTGAGGATTCCTTTACAAATCGGTGTAGTAATTACAATTCATGCCTTGTGATTCAATGAATCATTTAACTGTGCGGAGCTGCTGAGCCCTTGAAAGGATGAGTTGTAGCTAATCCTCAGTAATAGGCATGAATTATGAACGGAACATGTTGACCGATTCCTGCATTATCTCTGGCCAAAATAAGGCCTAATTGGTCATTTTGAGCTTTTGAAGACCTCCAGCCCCATTCCATGTGGACATGCTTCTGGGCCTACATTTCCCATGAGCACCCAGGGCTATTGTGTGCAGATTCATAACAATTTCTCAAAGACTGACCCATGGTCATGGCCGCTGGCTTCTCCTCCCTCCCAGGCTTAGTGAGGATGTGAGGCCACTAATTAGGGCAAAGGGGAGATCCAAGTATGCCTCAAACTTTTGGACCCATTTTCATTTTCCTCTTTCTCTTCTTCCTCTCTGGGGATGTTCTCTCATGGCTGAATTAAGCTGGGCTGAGTTCAGCCGGCCATGTACAGTTAAATCCTTCCTGTGTCTTCATATCCCCCTCCATTTATTCATTTGGTTTGTGGGCAAAAAAACGGCCTAGGTTATTAAAGCATCCTCCCATTCCTCCTTCCATCCTTGACTTCACTTTCCTCTCACTACTCTCTATCAGCCTTTACTCCCTCTTCCTTGCTGTGTCTCTGGTACCAAGGGCGCCCACAGCTTATAATAAAAGGCATAGGATTTTAAATTAGAAATTAATTTGGATAATTTGTCTCCAACGAGCACCCTCCTCCTGCCGTTCCTGCCAGAAATATGTTAATATATCATATTAAGTAATTTCTGGGCCCAGATACACGTGCTTAGGGAGAGAGAGAGAGAGAGAGAGTGTGTGTGTGTGTGTGTGTGTGAGAGAGAGAGAGAGAGAGAGAGAGAGAGAGAGAGAGAGAGAGAGTGTGTGTGTGTGTGTGTGAGAGAGAGAGAGAGCACTCATCAAGGTTGGATCTCTAATTAGTTAGGTTGGCTCTTTGGGCATGCTCAGTGCCTAGCCTGCTAGCACCCTGCTAGCACCTTAGCACCGTCACCACTTAGAGCACCTTGGAACCAGAGATGACAAGTTTAATATAGGAGAGGGGTGGTCAGAGGGGAGGGGGAGGTAAGGGCACCACAGAGAGATGGAGGGTGGGAGGAGTACAGATCAAGAACTGGGTGGAAAAAAGAGAGGAGAGAGGAGGCAAGAATTGGTGGAGGGGGATTAGGCAGCAGCGTAAAACATTTTAGTGACAGATGCCTGCCTCAGTAAAGTCACTATTCCGTATCACACATAAAGCAAGGTTTAGTTTTAAAGAGTAACTTTTAACCCTCTGAAAATCTTCTTTTTGCTGCAGTGATGTACAAATGTACTCAATGGTGTGGTCAGTACACCGTCACATCACTGTTGGGTGTGGTCAAAGGTGCAAAAGAGCCCACTTTTGACCAAATTCAACCTGTTTCATTAAAGGGCTACATTTTCAACCCCACCAAATGTTACTATTGTGTTTTGGCCACTTTGGGGCAGTGGAAACGCTGATATCACCATTTAAGTTGATTTAGCAAACTTGCTAGCAAAAAGATGTCTATGGACGCATCCAACAGATAGCCAGGCATGCCCGCTTAGCTCTGTTTTTGCTCTCAACTAATTCCTGAGGAAAATCCCTGGCTCTTTAGATGCTAAATGCTCCACTATGTTTACCAGCTAGTCACTAAATTTGTCTGTCTGCTGGGGAGGAAGTGTACAATTGCTTTTTAGAGCTTTTTCACTGAAAACCAACCTGCTGCAGCTGAAAACGACACTATGAGAGTGGTGAGAGTGAACCACAATGAAAACAATCTGCTGAAAGATACTTTAAATCTCTGTAGAGCTTTTTTATGGGTTATTTACTACAAGTGACCCCTTTCAAGTACAAGTAGTCATGTAATCCATTGTTTTAACCACAAGGCCACAAGCATGTTAAAACACAGGACAGCTTTTAATGGAGAATAACATATAACATAAAATGGGTAGAAGATCCGATTTTTTGACACTAGCATCGATACCCAAAAGAAGTTGTATTGATACTTTAAGTGTCAACACGCCCACCCTCGCCAGCCATGTTCGTACATGTGTGATGGAGGCTGTTGGTGCAACTGCAAGTGTTCTGTGGACTCAAGATAGTAAATAGGTAAAGGTAATGAAAGAGGAATCTGTCAGTGGCGCTATTCAACCTGCCTGCTTAATCAACGTTTGTGTGTGTGTTTGCCCAGCTACGTATCATCAAATAGACCTGTGCTGGTCCAGCATGTGCAGTGTATTTCAGCCAAAAGTATATGAGCATATTTCCACGCTCTGATGAACTGAATCATTCTCCACTATGCAGAGAGAGAGAGAGAGAGAGAGAAAAAAAGATGGACATAATACGCTTTGCTACTGCTGCACACGCTGGGAATTGAATGGGGAGAGAAATGTCATGGCAGCAATGGGGGTGGAGTGTGCCGAGTGGAACTGGTGTGTGTGTGTGTGCACGTGTAAGCGACTACAACCTGAGATCAACTTCACATTAAGAAGTGCCCTGTGGGTAGTTTAACAATGAGGGAGCGGGCCAGCTGGGAAGAAATATGCATCGCAATGAGACAGAGAGAGCGGCAAGGTGATAGACGCACATATCATGCTGTGTGTTTTGACCAAACACTGTTTAATCTGTTATGGATTTTCTTGCCCTCTCTTTCTCTGTCTCTCTCTATCTCTTGCCCCGCATGCTTGACACTCTTTATGTGACTCTCCTCAGGTCTAGCGACTTGCCATGCCTCGTGGCCCGTGATTAAACAGTGCGTCATGATTCAAAGTCAAATCTACCTCCGCCGTGCAGCGAGAAGCTGTCATCTTGCATGTTTTAGGAATCAAATTAGTTTCCAGAGTCTCCTCTAGAAGTGTGCCCCTCACCCCCCGCCCTGCCACCAAATCTTTGCAGTTAGTGAAATGTTTTCAAGAGGAACCCAGAGGACTCTAGTTGAAGGGCGAGAAACACAGCATTCCCAATTACAAGTTTTCTTTGAATCTTCAATTATGGAAAGACAAACTGCAGTTAAAAGGCACTCTAAAGCGTCTTTTGCATTATTAACAACCATGATGTAACCACAAAACAACTTTTAGGGAGGGGGGCAAGCCGACGATTAGGCAATCGTGGCTCATCAAGAGAAAAAAAAACAACAACAAAAAACAGTGCAGATAATGCATTTCACAAATGTTTAATTAGACCGTATTAATTAAAGACTTTCTCTTTCTTTTCCATCTCCCTTTCTTTCTCTCTCCCCGTCCCTCTTTCTTTTTGTGATAGATCTGCAGCGTGACCCCCAGTTAATTGAAACCCAGGAGACTCTTCTTGCATAAAATCAGATTTATCTATCCATAAAAGGATTTCGTTAAAAATAGTCCAAATCCAGTGGCTCACAACTAAAAGCCTGCAGCTACCGAGGCGAGCCTGGCTCCAACCCCTTTCGCCCCTCTCGCAGTCGCCACGGTGAAACAAGTGCTGCCTACTGCTAACTAGCTGGGGACCCATTAATTAATTGCAGGAAAACACAGACATTATGTCTGTGGGGCACATTTTTTTTTCTCCCCCAAAAAGAAAGAAATGACTGTGTGTGTGTGTGTGTGTGTGTGTGAGTGTGTTGTCCCTCATCCACAGCTCTTCTGAACTGTCTCGAATGTCCCCCAGACTATAATAAGAGGAAAGTAATGATGGGCCATAGTGATAATGAAAATCCATGCATCAAACAAAACACTGATTCTATGAGACAGGTCAAATGAATAGCGAGCAGAGTGGCGTCGAGACGGTCCAGTGTTGCTGTTTGCTACCAAGGATGAAGAATCGCTGTGTCGCTGGTAAACAGAATTCGTTTGTGGCCAAATATTTAAAACTTTAAGTGAAGATAATTCTTCTTTCACCCTGCCACTGAGGAGGAAGTAATGCTTAGGCTTGTGGGATGGGGAACACATCACATTGTTCTCTATTCTGAAATTGAAGAAACACTGTAAGAAGTTCAGCAGCTGTGATGATTTTAAGATCATATACTTGTTGCCTGTGCCCCCTGCGTGCTTATTGACACCACAGTGGTCGTTTGGGACCAATGGTGGCCCATGTCCAAATACCTCTGGATTTATAATGCCTCCCTCCCCATGGTGAAAGAGGTGTTGTTGTTTGGATCAGCGCCAGTGATATTGGTGCTGCCACGCACTGATGTGAGGGAAGGAAGGGAGGAAGGATAGGAGGAGAGATGGAATGAAGGAAAGAAAGAAAGAGATGGAAAGAATGAATCCATGTGTATGGAAAATGGACAGAGAAACTAAAGACATTCCTATTGTACCTGCGGAAATATTTGTTATTTGGGAAGCAGGGGAGGGGTCGGAAGCAGGGTGTCTAATTAAAGCGGACTGGGATTTCCAGCAAATGCATAGTAGAAGCAGGGACATCCTGCCTGGGGGGCCTATTATTGATGCAACACCCTGAGGACAAGAGTCACATATGGGCCTCTCTATCTGTAGGCTTTCCTTTTTAATCCACTATCATTAGGCATATAGTACCACCTCGCAACCACTGACATTGTGGGAAACAACAGCACGATTACAACTATGACTTCTGCTTGTGTTGGCTTGTGTGGATTCATGTGTGTGTATGTGCATTTATGCATCTATTTGCGTGTTTGTCTTGTTTGGCTCTGAAGTGATACATGATGCGGCTGTGTTGTCCCTCCAATCAGTGCCCCCATCCTCCCCCTCTCTCCTTCTACAGGAAATTAATAGGAGGCTGCCACTGATGCGTTAAATTGCTTTGCGTTGGGCGCTGCAGACAACTGGATTATTTATTCTTTATATTCTCCATATTGGAACAACTGCCTTCTGCTTTGCTATTGTTTTTAAATGAGATCTTGTTTCCTAGTGTAGCGTTAAAAGATACTGTGGGTAATTGTTCCCAACCGTCACATGGTTGGAGGTTTGGTATTCTGTTTTGTGATGTTTGATCAGAAATTTATTTTGCCTATTTTATGAATACCCCCTTTGAATGAAATGAACAAAATATTAATAAAAAAATAAAAATGTAAAATCACAGGCTAAATTCTGCTTCCAGTTGAACATCTAACTGGTGGATTGTCAGAGGCTTAGGGATTCATAAACCACTGTAAGATATCAGATGAACAGAGGAATACAGCTTAAAAAGGACCATATCTACATGGATCAGCAGCATAGGCAACATAGACGTGTGTCTGGTGAACCAACTGTTTGAAGGCATCATGTTCAAGCGCTCAACAACCTTCTCACCTGACCCTCGATGAATGTGATCTAAAGACAAAAACAAAGCTTGGGTGGTGTAATGCTTTAAGGGACCACTTTTAAGACTCACGTCAAAAGATTTCACCCTTCCAAAGTGCCCTTGAACAACACATTTTCACCCACACTGATTCTGACTGCAAGAGGTATTGCCTCATGGTTTTAAGTATGCATTTTTATTGTTAAGACTTGACTATTACAGTGTCCTTAATCCTCAACTGCTGCCAGAATCTTGACCAAAACAAGGTGATTTGACCTTGTAAGAGCCCGTTCACAAAGAATGAGACAAAGTAATGGTGGCGTGAGACAATTTTCTGTTCAGAGCTGAACGAAGAGACTTCAAGCTCATTGAAAAAAGTAAGAAAAAGGCAGTTTGACAAAAATGCAGCAGTCCTGACTTCCAGCTCCTCAGTGGATTTGCTGCTTTTCTTTGTCTTACTCTATGTGATGGTATCTTTTTCTGACATTTTGTAGACCAAAGGATTAATTCATTAATTAAGAAAAAAAACAGCACATTAATTGATAATGAAAATAATTGTTAGAGTCTATGTTAGGGCTGCAACTATGTCATTGACTAATAATTATTAGTAATAACTAATAACTATGCTAATTCCAGTTCTGGCCAAATGTGACTTCTATGTTGTATGATATTTTGTAATTAAACATTGTGCCATCATGTAGTGTATCTGTCTTTGTATAACAATGTTAGTAACATGGCTGAAACAAAACATACTTTAACAATGTGTGATACTTCATTGTTTCCCATTATGGAGATAGATGACTATTGTACACTCTTGTCATCATTTAAACATGCAGTATGCCAGCTACTCACACACCAGCTGACATAAACTGGCATTTCTTTTATCCTTTAGTCTCTCATTCTCAGCACCCATGAGGCTGCGCCTCTCTCTTTGTGTTCCTACCATGTAGTGAAGAAGGCCTGCCGAGGTCTCCTCTCCCCCCACCGGACCACTGTCAGTGGGAATCTCCTTCAAACCCCTGCTGCTGCCTGGCCTGGCATCGCCTCACGCTGCCTCCGCACATATGCATGTCATGTGGTGTCAGCGCCAAGGTGTACTCTGACGTTATGGGGCCTGATGGTAGCATATTCCCTGCTGATAGCGATGATTGCCACTCAGGTATAGTATAGTATGTGTGTGTGTGTGTGTGTGTGTGTGTGTGTGCCCTCTGAGCCTGCCCTTCACGTTATGGGTCTACGCCCGAGCTGACTGGCTAGCCCCCTGCACTTACGTGAGTCTGCAGTGAGGATTCAACATGGCAGCTGCAGGTTTGTGAGGATGCTGGCCCTCCTCCCCTGTTCTATATGCTCTATTTCACCTGGTTCTCTATCCTCTTGCCCCCGTTTTTTGCCCTTCTTCCACTGACCCTCCCATTTTTCCACGTGGCTGAGCTTGGAATAGAAGGGGGTGACTCACACACTGTGGCACTATCAGTGATCCACTGCTTCAGTTTGCATCCCCCAGTTCAATGTAAGTGAGTGAGTTGCCTGGTGGGGAGGGACGCAAAATTGGATCTACCAAACAGTTTCAGTGCAAATGCAGTGTTATGGCTCCATATTCTCTTCCATTTCTGTTCCTGCCAAGATCACAACAGACGTCACTCGGCTTGCTTGTCTCTTGTTTTTTTAAGTTTTCAAAACATTAATAAAATATGACATAGGATAAGATATAAAGGCCATCAGTGAAGATGAAATCTGCAAAAGTTATTCAGATAAGGCCTTGGATGAGTTTTTCCACTTGTATTAAAAACAGCGCTGAGTAATATTCAAGTTAGCTGTGATTTAATATGACATTTAGTAGATTTTCCTCTAGCACACAGCGCACACCAGGCAGCACCCATGGGAATCCTCTCTGCTGGTATACAGTTAACATTCCACATTTGTCCGGCACTCTGTAATTTATTGGATCTCATCTGTCCGGCCTTTGATTTATATATTGATTTGAAAAATAAATAAAAGTGATAGGAACCTGCATTGGGGTGTAATGATGGACTGTGTCGACATGCAGGAGTAGGGATATGAAACATTGGGAGGAAATTAGATATTATGCCCCCAAGACAACTGCAGCCAGCAGCACATTCATTATTGGCTAGATATTTATTATTAAGAATTTCTCTTCATGAGTGACTGCAGCGGAATATTTCGGCCCTGCTCGAGCTACCAAAAATGGTGTGTGTGAGGCTGTGTGTGTCTGTACAGTATCTACATGCCTTTGCATGCGTGTGCACAAATGTTTGCTGCCATGTTGTCAGTGGATGCTGACAAGCCGAATACAAGAAGATTTGGTTTGTCATGTGTTAGACTCTTATAGTAACACACGCACACTCACACTCACACATATACACTGCTGTACAAGCTCCTCTGGTGAAACTGAAAAGTACATGCAGTACATGTATAAAAAGCCCTGATTTTTGGTTATACAAAGTACAGTCACACCCTCCAACTAACCGTTTTTCACCACATTAACAGAAACAGTGGGATAGAAAAACACTAGACAGCTGTTAAAAACCAAAACTCCCTGCCAGGACTTCCACCACCGCTCTGCAGCAGTTTTAATCACAGCACAGTGAATTTTAAACAGCAGTATAGAGAAAGGCCGCTGTCCAAGCCTCCAGAATTTTTATTTCCTTTTTTTTCCCCCTCCCACCTCTCCGCTCTAATCCACTTCAATTATGTTTCCTCCCATTTCTCCTGATCACTTTACAGCTCAGCAGCACCTGTGCTAATTGTAGTGGTGATGATCGCTGATATGTTTTGCATTCTTAAAGGAGTTTGAGAGGGGGACGACAGATAAACATCTAGCCTCGGGGCTTTTGGAAAGCGTGGCTCAGCCTAGCAGATGGCCATCATATTATATGAGGAGAGCTTCTCGCAGAGGCTGGGGTACGGGTGGGTGGGGTGTAATGAGTCTGAGGTAGGAGGAGGAGGAAGAGGAGGGGAGAGGGGGGCTGATGTGAGGGAAGGAAGGGAGGAAGGATAGGAGGAGAGATGGAATGAAGGAAAGAAAGAAAGAGATGGAAAGAATGAATCCATGTGTATGGAAAATGGACAGAGAAACTAAAGACATTCCTATTGTACCTGTGGAAATATTTGTGTTAGTTCTTTAGTAGTTTGACATTTTGGGAAATATGCATATTTGTTTTCTTGCCAAGAGTTAGATGAGAAGATGATACCTCATATCTTTACGGTAAATATGAAGCTACTGCCAGCAGCCCGTTAACGTAGCTTAGCACAAAGACTTGAAACAGGGGGAAACAGCTAGCCTGGCTCTGTCCAAAGGTAACAAAATCCTCCTACCAGCACCTCTAGAGCTCACTAATTAACACGTTTTATCTTGTTTGTTTAAGCCATACAAATACCGAAGTGTGACAAAATTACTGAGCACAGCAAAAAAATAGTAACATAACCTCCTGTAAAACCACAACAACTTAACATAAAGACTTGAGGCAGAGGGAAACAGCTAGCCAAGCAAGTCACTGTGTCCCACAACTGGGAGCCAAGTAATAGTGATTCCCTGTAAAACCACAACTTTGGATTTACTTCAGAGACGTTATCTTATTGTGCACAGAGCCTGGCTAGCTGTTTCCAGTCTTTATGACAAGCCAAGCTAACCGACTGCTGGCTGTAGCTTCATATTTATCTTACAAACATGAGAGTGGTGTCAATCTTCTCATCCAACTCAGCAAGACTATAAGCGTATTTCCCAAAATTTCTTATTTATATATAAGATATATATTATCTTATATATTTCTTAAAAACATGACACAAGACTGATCTAAAATGTTCTCAAACTCAAGAAAAATATAAGAAGTGAATCTTAACTTTCAAATACTGACAACTGTCATACAACTGGCTATGTTCAAGTTTAAAATTCCACATAAATCTCTGTTTGTGTGTACTTCCTATTTAGCCAAGGACAACAAGGATTGTGTATGAGAGAGAGAGCAGGTGTGTGCGTACATGTCTCTGTGAGAGTGGCTGTGTATCCCTCACCTGGCCACCTTGCTGCCCCCATTGAACCGATTGCACCCATAATGAATGGGCTGCCAGCCCTCACTGCTGTGGCTATCCGAGGTCGGACCACATATTTTATAGCAACCTATCTGAAGTGGACCGCATATTATACTGCAGCCTATTTGCTGGGATGATGAGCTCCGGACACCTCCCATTATTTACTAGGACGGGCTGCAGCCATGTGAGAGCGGAGGTTGGATGGGTTACCAGGTGTGTGTGATGGGAAGTGGGGGGTTGAATGATGAGGACGAAGTAAGACAAGAAAAGTAAAAACAATACAGTGCTACCACATATGAATTATGAATTTATTGATGAAACAGGACATCCCTTAATCATACACAGAAACAATTCCACACGTTCACATTTCATAGCCTTACTAAAGACACAACACCTCAAAAATGTTAGTCTAAAACAATAAAAAACAGCTGACTTCAGTGGATGGAAAATTCCTATGTGGCTTTGAAAAATGGCCCAAATCCTCAGCGTTCTAACAGGGGTCAGCCTGCTTTGTTAGGTGTGTTCTCCTGGTGCTAAAAGACAAATGATGTACTTTGCCTTGGGTCAACTGGGCTTTCCCATCCCATAATGACCTTTCAGGGAGCTGGAAGAGAATGGCCGTTCCCATAGCGATGAAGCAGTACTGTACGCTGCACATCAATAGGTGTATATAGTGGCAAACTAATGTTTTAACACTGCACCATGATCTCTCAACCTCTAATGGACTGTTTCACTGTTCATCAATCAAATAAAAAAAGTAGTTTAGCGAGGCGCTGCGTGTCATAAAAGGAACATTTTTCCCATATCGTGCCTGTGTGAAACCTGAATCTGCAGCCAAACAAGATTGCATCCAAAGTCATTTTCTGTTTTCATCTGAGTTACGTGCTCCCAATATGTTCTCACTCGCCACTTTGCTTTGGAAGAAACTTAGCAGCTCTGTGTGTGTGTGTGTGCGTGTGTGTGTGTATACTGCTGTACTGCCAAAGGTTCCCTGGAGGAGAGAGGATCTTTGTCAGTTTGTCATCAGACACAAGCTGCCAAATTTTATGAAATACCAAATTACTAATTGGCCCAGCGTTAGGTTTCCCGCCTGGAAGTGAGACTGTAATATCTGGGCCTCTATTAGGATCACAGAGAGAGCCACACTCAGCTACCTCCTGCTGAGCTGGCAAGTCTCTGTCATTTCACACCACGCTATGGCAGTGTCACTGTCACACACACACACACACACACACACACACACACACACACACACACACACACACACAAAGCCATCATCAAGGACAAAAGACTTCTCAAACATTTCTAAGTTATCCCTAGCCTATACTTATATACTACTATATATATATGTATATTTCCTTGATTGTGCCTTTTGGGTTTGCAATCAATAAACAAAAAGTGGATCAGATTTCCAGTACTGGACATGTGAATTGATGTAATATAACACTTTACTGACCTCTGTAAGGAAATTCTCTTCTTACCTGTACATCTCCATTGAGAGGTCAAAATGCATGGTATGCACGAGACAGCAAAGAGAAAAAAAAAAAAAAAAAAATCCAAAATGTACCACGCAATCACTTGTTAGAAACACTATTGTCATTGAGGAAACCGTTTTAACAAATGGGGACAAAATAAAACTTAAATCTGTAAATCTCAACACAATATCTTTGAATGGCCCAACAGAGGAAACTGTAGAGTATTGCTGAAGAACCAGGTGTGAGCTTCATCACATCATCATCATCATTTAGAACGAATGGAGACTGGCATTCATGCAAATGACACACACACAAACACAGGATGGACCCAAATGAATAGGGCAGCCTCGGCACAGTGAAGACTGCTGTTTATTTTCTGTCTAGCAGTGCTATCTTTTTTTCAGGACTCCTAATCAAACATGCCTAAGGCCACTGGATGGATAAACACACACACACACAGTTTGGCAACATTTCAACTCTTCTCTCAAGCGGTGCAAGGGGAGAGAATAAGGGTTGGCCGACGACACACACACACACACACACACACACACACACACACAGAGAGAGAGAGAGAGAGAGAGAACACTGGACTTGAAGAAATATGTCTGAGTTTGTTTTAATGTAAAAAGAATGATACCCTTTAACCCAAACACATGGTTAGCAAATTATGGCAGTTGACATTTCTGATGTATTGATGTACACAGGAGCACATGTCTCCATATGATCACACAGATCCACATTTTTCATGATTTGGGTTACAGTCAGTCAGATATAAATTATCAATAAACCATGAAAAAAGCCACTTTTATCAAGACAACGATTATGTAAAACAAAGTTTTGTTCCGTCTTTCTGGCACATGCAAGGGCAAATATGCCTTTTTATCAATATGTATTTTTTCTTTTACGGTGGGAGGGGGCAAACATTCATTTCAGACATGACAGGTTAACATGTCACTGTGCTCTTCTCTTCCAACATTTCAGTTTTCTCCAACCACTCAAGGGTTTAAGCGTACAAGTCATTTCCAGTGCAAAACTGTGCGATTTGGTTAGCTAAGGCGTTGGCTTCCCTTTAGAGAGTCTTAAAAGTCCTCAGTATTGTCCTCCATGTTGGGAATGTTTCGGTGGGGCTCTGAAGCATTGCTTTAGAAGAGCCTACTAGCATTGATCCCCTTGTAAAAAAACAGTTCAGAGTTCCTTCAGTTTGCTGCAGAGAGTTTGTGGAAGTTCTACACCAGTGGTGTACCGATAGATAGAGACGGGATACAGCGGCTCTATCACCCATTGTAGTTTAATCGTGTGTCAGCTGTTTTTGAGGCTGATTGGTGGTCAGACTCCGTATACCTATCCTGGGCTCAGTGTTGGTGGTGATGAGGCCCGTAGCTCGGTACGGACTTCAGCATGTCCCCTGAGACAGGTGGGCCAACTCTACATCTGAACAGTCGTGCAGTCTGCCAGCGCAGAACTTCTGCTACGCCTGTGGGTGCCTCCTATACGTTTTGTGAGAGAAATCGGACTTTCTTTCCCGTCAGAAGCCAGCTCTTGAGGTCCTTGATGGAGGGGAGCTTCATTTTCTCTCTGTTTTTACTGTAAATATTCAAGAAGATACCGAAGAGCACCAGAAGGCCGCCCCAGATGTACCTGAAAAGGGAGAGATCGAAAGGTTAGATATTTTTAAAGGGATGCCAGAAATTAAGTACAAAAATGCAAAATGCAAACAAAAAAAACAAAGTCCCTCCAGTAGAGCTCCACATACTTGTACAATCTAAGTCAAGGAGCATTGCAGCTGTTGTGGTGGCTCGTGGTGGCCCAACACCATACTAAAGCCACTCTGTTGGTTTCCCCTTTAATTTGTCACCAATCTATATTTCACCATGTACAGTTTTCCAATAAAGGTAAATAAGTCAAATTTGGTGTTTGATCAAACTAACTGTTTACTGACAATATTGGACAGATACTGATAATAAAATATTTTGGTTTAAAAAGTGTAAACTGCAGCCATGAAAGGGACTGTGAGTCCAGCAATGGTGGAGGGCAAACACCAGCTGGAGGGAGAATGAAATTGGCCATGAAGATACACAAAAAGTTTTTTGTATCGTGTGTGTGTGTGTGTATGCATGTCAAAAGTCACGTTGGAGAAACAGAGCAGGAGAGGTACAGAAGAAAAAACGAGACCCTTTTGACAGCACGGAGGAGTTGGGGTGAGCAAGAGTGAAGGACAAGGAGAAAGAGCAGAGGAGTAGTCAAGGTCTGAAAATGGATTGAGGACATGAAAGAAAAGCGGGGGCAGGGGAGCCAAATCAAGTTTTATTGGTCAAAGGAGAGATCAGTGTAGAGTTAGTTTAAACTAGAAGAACACCGATCAAAGTCAGAAGGTGACTGTACTTACTGAAAAGTGAAAGGTTTTGCGAAGAACATGAAGGAAAGTACGATAGTCATGGCCTTTCTCCCAGTGGTCACTGCAAAGAAGGAAAACACATTTGTGGTTTGACTTAATTACAAATAAGAAATGAGGAACAAAAGCTCAACAGATATGACTTTTGCTCAAAGAGACATTTCTAGTCCACAATTTTCTGTTTAAATTAAAATTACAAATCAATGACTCGTCAGATTATCCCAGAATGAAGAGAAGAAGAGACTGTTCTGACCTGTCACTGCGACCAGGGCACCAAAGAGCTTGATCAAGGCCAACACGAAGGAGATGCCAAAATAACCCGTAAGAGAGAAGAAGAATGCATAACCGTACGTCTTCACAGGATGCTGGGAGGGCGGAGAGGACAAAAGATCATTCAACAAATTTAACACGGAAACATTACTGAAAACTGCTGCAATAACATCAGGACTTACAATAAGCAAATAGTGTGCGTATTGTCAGCCATTATGAGTATATACGGCCTAAATGAAAAAGCCGCAGTGGGCAGCCACATAAAGTGCAAGGGGTCTCTAGTCTTATTGTCTTAAGGTATACTTCACCTCCGAGCAGAATGCCACTGCTGGCCCCAGCCCGCCCACACAGAGCAGGCCTGTCAGTATGTAGACAAAACCGATGGAGTACGAGTACAGCACCTGTCAACACAACACCATGTGACCAGTCAGTGGCTCTCTCTCTCTCTCTCACACACACAGAATAATAACTATCATCATAATTCACACAGCCTAAACATGGGACGCAGCAGTCGAGCAAAGCTACTGTACATATTCTGCACTCACCCCCAGTATTGTGTGAACAGATCTAGTTGCCAGTAGATTTATATATTTTATCATATGTACGTGTATATATATATATATATACTGCTAGATAAACAGGGTACCATTTCAGAGTTGGAGCCATTATGGAGTTTCATAGCTTTCTCCTGCACGTTTCCGATGGCTGCGTCTGCACACAGTGCCAGGGAGATGAGGAGAACACCTGTATGCAACACACACACACACACACACACACACACACACACACACACACACACACACACACACACACACACACACACAACTAAGAACATGGATATTTGAACACATGAGTACATGTGTATTTTAGCTGACGCTGTACAGAGATAGAGATAAACTAGTGAGTTTGTATGCCACACGTGTCTTTTAGTAGTGACAAACTGACCATGTGAATATAGTATGAAGATGAAGGAGTCTTGCTGTTGGAATCTAGAAGAAATTACCTGTGACATTAAAGTTTGGGGCCACTTTGCTGTCGGCTAGAGTGAACCAGATGAGTCCCAGACTCATGCAGAGAGCAGCGGACACATCGGCCAGATTATAGCGTTTACCTGGAACACAAATACACACCACTGAATCATTCTGAAAGTCTATCTACAATTCTGTAATCAGAAATCTAATCACAAACCTAAACTCCTAAAATCTTCACTCCACAAAGAAAAACAAGGAATACGTTTTAGAGATTACTCCAGCATGAAATCTAAACTGAAACGCATGCAACTGGTAAAACTTCCAAAACCTTTTACAACATCACAAACACAGAGTAACCAAACTGAGACAATGCACGGGGAGAGTACTTCCCTTCAAGCACAGCTTGAAAAGAAATCTTCAAAAGATGACCCACGTCTTTTTAAATAAAAGACGTCTTTTTAAATAAAAGACGTTGACATTGGACTCAGGTAAAAATGTAACAAAAAGTTTTTGCAATGGATACAATTCAAAGTTTCTGAGGTTGTGCACGTAACAATGCACCAAAAAAAAAAGCTGTGTGAAAAAGCAAAAGTTGGGGGAAAAAAACAACAGGATGAAGGAGTCTTCCAGAAACAGGCTGACGGATAGATGCCTTGAGGTTGACAAGGGGACGCAACATCAGGTCGGCCGTGGTCGGCTTTGATTCCCTGACTCGCCTTTGAAGGGCCTCACATCAGATACAACCCCACACCCCCCTCCCTTCATCCATCCATCCCTCCCTCTCTCCCACTTTCTTTCCTCTTTGCATTCTAAGTGAACAAATTCTTTTTTCACTCGAACCCTTGAGGGACCGTGGTCCTCACATCTACCCATCCAAAGAGAGAGAGAGAGAGAGAGAGAGGGGGACGCAGGAAGACAAAAAAAACACATAACCTGTCTGACGTTGAGGACACAGAACCTTGAGAAGGCCGGTGTGAGGATGAAAGGACAGACAGAAGCAAGAGGGTGAAACAGCCGACTGGACTCTGACAACCGAAAACAACAGTCATAGATCAAAAGGAGGTATCGCATGTTGAAAGGTGGTCATCTGATGACTATGGTTAAATCGTTTTAAGTTCATTAAGCAAAACCTGTAATTTTTTCTTCAAGTAATAATGCAACCTTTATTTTCCTCTATCTTCTGAATAAAAATGCTTATTATTTTGTTTATTTTTGAGTTTTTAAATTCTGAAAGAAAAATTCAATTCCTGATGTTCTTGAACTATTCAAGGCCCAAATCCTTACCCTTTTGGGATAAATTCAAATGTGCAATTTAAGAGTTTGTCTGAATGATGAAAAAGTCGAAATAGGTGTGTTTGTCAACTGATCACAATACTAATACTGGTCTGTGGGTAAGGCAGGAAAGCCGGACAAGAAAATCCTGACTTTGGTTAATCTAAACTGTCGATTCAGATTTAAACTATTCCACAAAGCCAACTCAAGTGTAGATCAGGTGTCAAGTGTGGATCAAATAATTTCATAAAGAGACAGCTGATATATTCACAGCAACAAATGCAGTTGCATCTGTAAGGTCTGTGTATAAATACATATATGGTAGGACCAGCTTACCTTGTATAAACACTCCTCCAATCATGACTGGGATGAGTTTACAGCACTTGAAGATGACCTGTGTGGGGTAGTTCAAGTAGCCCAGAGAGGTATTGGACAGGCCCATAGTGCCCACTGTTAGAAAGGCTATTATCATATAGGTCTTTCCTGGTATCCTGGAAGACAGGAAAATATAAAGTAGTTGACAAACGGATTTCCATGTGACACTGCTCCAGAAAGAGATGGGGTATACATCTTTAAAGAATAAATTAAATTTGAATTATAGTGTCACAAAAAAACCCAAAACCTTTTACAAATGAGTGTCAGTGATGAAGCTGAGATTATCTACCTTCTGCGTTTGTCCTGTGTGAGCTGAAGCTCCACTAGTCCAAACATGGAGTAGAAGCCAAACTGGACCAGAGTGAGGTACCAACCAAAAGGTTTGAATCCTTCCACGGAAAATATCAACTCCTGGGTGGAGGGACAAATAAAGAATCACAAAGAATGTAATGATATTCTTCTGAGGCCCTCATCTGGGCTGTCTTGTATGCCATCTGTACCAGCATCTCTTTCTAACTACGCCTTAACTACACCTAATAAAACAGTACATGTAAACAAACCTTTGAGAGACTAAAGTTGCCAGTCTTTTGTGTCTGTACATGCAGACAGACACACAGATCCTTTACAACCTCACTATCCTTTCACTGTAACAAGCTACATCTGATTACTTCACGATATTTTACCATATCCATGTGTCTTCCTGTGTTACCTGTAGGTATCCATAGATGAGGTAAAAGAGGAAGACTCCAGCCACACAGATGAAGAACTGTGTGGGGGAGCTGAAGCTGCTCAGGTTGATACCCAGGACCCTCAACTCTTCCACAGACTTTATGTGGGGCGACATCACCTCCGTGGACGATGGGATGGAGATTGAAATGTGCTTCCGTGAACTGTTGTAGCCCACCAGGCCATATTTGGCACTCATTGTGTCTGTGGCTGCCGGGAGCTGTGGAGAGAGATTTAGGCAATAATCATCATATAAGACAGTGGCGTCAAAAGTAAGACCTGTTCAACTTGTTGCACAAAGGGAATCACGCCAATAAAATGGGTGATGAGATGAAGACAATTTCTCTATTATTTGAACATGCAGAGTTTCTTGTTGATAAAGTTGTGCAAAGAAGTGAACATAGTGTAAACATTTGCTAGTCAGTCTCTGGTAACATTATCAAAAAAGATGCACGCAAGGACCTTTTGAGCACCTACTTGCATTCATGCTCAGACTGCTACTGCACCATAACAGTTATTACAGCATATGCCATGTATCCCTTGCCTTTGTTAGGAAATGTAAAGCATTCATAAGCGGTTGTGTTGTTTTCATTGTAAAACATGACTCGTTTTTGTATTGCTAATCACAGCCCTTACTTAATTGCAGTCAGTATACATGTTGGAGGGGAGGTTTTTAAACAAGCATGCCGTGTCAGCTCTGGATATGTGAGGGGAGAACAGTTAAATACCTGTGCTCTATACCCCGATCTGGACCAAATATATTAGTCTAAGACCCCAAACCACTGCATCACATTCAGCTTCATATCCAACAAATTGTAAATCTTTAGTAACTGATTTAATTTTGATGCAAGAATGTGTTTAGAAAAAGTATGACGTTAGCTAGGCTACATGAAGCAGCCGGTTGCTAACCTCAGTAATATTAGAAACTGTCATTGGATTAGCTAGCATAGATTAAGCATCTAAAGACAAGTGGTAATCCTAAATAATCAATGTCAGTTTATGAATCGATTACTATAAGCGATTTATCTCATCCCTGACTTCGATTTCTCAGCCAAACAAGCAAGCTACAGTAGCAAGCTTGTTACCTTCAACAACACTTCCGGGTGTCTTTACGTTAGCTTCTCCTCTTCTTCAGAGGCGATACCGGTAAAAATCATTTCCCTGGACGTGCCGGCTTCATCTTTCGCACATTTCGATCGTTTTCGTGTTATTCCTTTCTAATGACAAACAGCCAAAAGACACTGAGAAGCGTGTTAGCCTGCTAAAAGCTGCCTGCATTTGCTGCAGTGGCAGAAGCAGCCAACAACTTCCGCTCCGCTCCGACCTCTGAACTGTGACGCTATTGGTCTACACAGCCATGCGCTGCAGCAGGTGAACCCCTTCTCAATATTAGCCCAGTAAACAGGCTAGACTTAAATTCACTCTTAAATATGTAAACGTATGTCATCCTGCGCCATGACCAGAACAATAGTACGTTCAGAAAATGCTTTTAGTGGAAGTAAAACAGCTCAGGCTGTATGTTTTACCTGTGTTGAAGAATCCATCTTGAGTTACACGGTGAGTTTGCTGCCTCCTGTCATCGCCGTCTTTCACTTTAACACATGCCAGTTTAGCTACTTTGTCCGGATTAGCATCATACTTCCCTGCTGTTCAAGCATGGTTTTCTTCCTGTAAAGACTCATCTGCAGAATATCAATTTATGGATCATGTCCTATTTCAGTTGTCCAGTTGATATATAAAAGTTGAATGGACTTCAGCATTATGCTACTTTATAATTATAGTCCACTACATTTAAGAAGGAAATGTTTAACTTTTTATTCCACACTGTTTTTGACAACTATAGTAGTTTTAAATCAATGTGCATGTATCAGTAAGAATATTCTAAATATGTATAAATATATATAATCTAAATTATGATGATTTATCTGTGACTGTGGCCATTCTGTCGCATATTGAGTACTTTTATGTTTGATACTCTAAGTACATTTTGCTGCTAATACTTATGTACTTTTACCCAAGTAACATTTTGAATGCAATGACTTTTTATTTTTAATATTGTGGTACTACTCAGTAAAGAATCTGAGTACTTTTTGGACACTTTAAGATGTCTTGGTGTGAAGCTACAGCCATGGTCAAAGACATAATGGTCTGCTAGCAATGAAATGACAGAAGCGTAGAGAAGTTAAGTTGAACAAGAAAATAATATTGTGATGATCATGTGCCGGTATCATCTTAACGTTGTGCTTAGGTATACACTGTAACACTTCTTTCCCTTCAACTTCTCCAGCCTTTCCCTTGCCTCATTCACCATTTCTTCCCTTGCAGTCATGTCCATATATGCTCTTCTCCCCCCTTTCCTCCCCCTACATTTCTTTCAGTCTTTCTCTCTAAATCCTTATTGCATTATTCCCTACTCTCCCTTCTGTTCTGGCTCTGTTTCTCGGCCATCTCATATCCCTGTCTCTCCCTCTTTGGCTTCCCCGACATATAAGACATGGAACTCTCTTTTGCCCCTTCATTCTTCTCCTCCCTCTTCTAGCCCTCCTTTCTCCCTGCTGTCCAATCTCACCCCCCCCACCCCGCCTGCATTCTTTCTCTCTCTCTCTCTCTCCCTGTCCTCTTTCCCCAGCCAGAGGTTAATACACTCCAGGATGGCATTATTTCCTCCCTGGCCCTCTGACAATATAAAAATTCAGAATGGACAGCTCAATCCCTCTTCCATCTCAGATTTGATTGTAATGGTATTGCCTCCTGTCCCTGGGAGGCCCCTGCCGCCTCACCAACCCGGCCTTTATGACACTAAATGGCCAGGCTACAATTTTTCCATCTATTCAAAAAATTCTGTTAATAACTCATTTGGAATGAGACGTCTGCACTCCCTGGGCCGTCTGCGGCCAGGTCTCACACCCCCCTGCTCATAGGGGTCACAATATACAGAAAAAGATGCAGGGCTGAATCGCAAATGTAAAAGGTTAATTAATCTCTCTGAATTTACAATCCCCTTCCCCCATTCCCTTTGCACTCCAATTGACAGTCCCAAAGAGACAAAAATGTCATATTTACAACCTCGCATGGAGAAAGTGCTCAGCAAGGCGCAGCGGTTGGGCGCAGGCGCAGGCCTGTCCGACCACTTTCCCCTCTCCCCCGTCCAACTTTACAAGTGTACCCATTCATCACGCCTGATGGATTTATGTAATAAAACCCATTTCCTTTTCCCATACGATCTTATTAAATAATAAAATAATTATTTATTGATTATTCAAAAAGGTACATATGCGCGGGTAATGGCTTTGTACCACACCACTGGACCTGCAATAAATAAAGCAGGCAGAGAGAAGGCGTGAGAGAGACGGGGAGGAATAAAGCGGAGAGAGGGAGAGAGGGAGAAGTGAAGGGGAATGAAATGACTTTTGAACCAGTGAAATCTGGATCCAATATGGCCTCTTGCAGCGCGGATCAGGAAGGACATTATTCAATCTTCAGGAGGCTCATATGGGAGCATGACCTATGAATGGTTTTGATATACTATATGGACCATAGAAATGAAAATAGACAACTGGGTGAGTGTCCTGCACAGCGTTTGTGTCTCGGATTTTAACATTTGTTGAATTGACAATAGTCAACGTTAAACCACAATATCTGTTTTAATGAAAATGAAGTTAAGGACGACATACATCTTTCAACCAAAATGTCTTCTGATAAGATTTTGCATGATCAACCAAGGCAACTGAAAACTCCATTCCCTCTTCTATGAAAGCCATTTCAATTTCAGGTTAGTGGTGAGAGTCAGGAAATACTAACAATGCATATTTTAATCATTAGCAGGCATTTAAAGTGTGTGTTTTGGAGTTTTTTTCTGACAGAACAGGACTTCTTGGCAAGGCACATATCCACACATATAAACACCCACTCCCTTTATAATGATCCTTCATATTATTTATTCAACATCAGCATCATAAAAAGCCCCCTCTCCCCAGCAGTGGATCCTTTCAAAAAGAGACACTTTAATGTCAGCCAGATATTACGTTGAGGGCTTCTTAATAACCCATTTGTGTTTGGTCTTATCCTCGGCTAAAGTGCACTCGCTCTCCGTTGTCTTTTTCCTGGGCTTGTCTCAAGCCTCCTGCATGCTACGGAAAACAGATGCTATCTAGGCTATATTACTTCTCAAAGCACTCATATCCTCTCCCATGTTATTTTCTTTGATCTGCTAGGCTTGCTGCTCTTACATTTTTCTTTCCCCCTAGTCTCACGCCCTCCCCTCCTCCCCCAGCACCCCCTTCCTCATTTTCCCCTCCATCCTCCATCCTCTCTGCCAGTGACCAGAGAGCAGAGACAGACCGGCCAGACTGGTTCATGGTGGCTGTGGATGTTTTTTGAAATTCAGCTCATCTGTTCTCTGTCATCCGAGGGCAAAGGGTGCATGGCGGGTCGGACCTCTTAGATTCTCCATTTAATATGCCTTTACCATCAGAGGAGGGCTTCATATCAGGGCTGTGGGTCAATCTACATTCAGTGAGAACAGTCCATTACATTGAAAACAGGAACTGTACTTATGATACTAGCAGCTTTATAGGAAATTTTTTTTTGTAAATATTTCTAGTTTATTCATTGAAAGAAAATTCATTTCCTATAATGAATATTTGCTGAATTGAAAGGGAAGTAATTCAACGCTGGTTCCCTTGGTTTCTGTTAGAACTGAAAGGATGAGTCAAGTAGTTGATAAGTCAAATGACAGAAAAGGAATTGGCAACAATTTTGATAATGCGATAGTCATTTAGATCCTTTTTTAAGCAAAAATACCAAAAAAATGATCCAGCTCCTCACATGCGAATATTACTTTTGAGTTTTGGACTGTTGGTCAGACTACTTGGGCTTTAGGAAGTTGCGTTGTGCATTTTATTACTTTTACATTTTACATGTCATAGGCCAAACGATTAATCGATTAATCATTAAAACATTCTTCAGATTAATCAATAATGAAAATAATTGTTAGTTGCAGACAGTTTTAGTTTTTTTCCTCTTACATATTTTCTATGAATGAGAAGAATTAAAGAGAAGTTAAAAGTGTTTTTGAGTTTATGAGAATTCAGTTCGTATGAAAGTCAAACTTTTTTCACTAGAGCAAGTTCAGGCATTGCACTACATTGCTCTATGTTGGACAGCTAATGGTTGACCCATTAAGGCGTGTCTTACCAGTACCTCAGCTAATCATAGTTACTCGATATAACAGTTTAGGAACTGTATCTCCTTGTTAGAAATGATTTCTTGTAGGATTTGAAGCTAGACTTTTTTAGACCCTCATGGGTGGGTGAGAGAGAGGGGAGTGACATGCATTAAAGGTCCCAAACTGGAATCGAACCAGGGTTATATGGTATACCACTAGGCCAGAAGGATGCCCCATGAAGCAATACTGTCGCCACACAAAATGAATGAATTCCCACTTTTTAATTGGAGTATGTGCTCTTTTGGATGTATCATATATATATATATATATTTGCGTGTGTATATATGTATGTATGTATGTATGTATATGTGTGTGTGTATTATGAAGCAGCATAGAGTCCAAGCCCGATTCATAATCCCTTGTAAATGTATATATTTACGTGAGTGTAGTGTCTCTTAATCCCGAAGTCACACAAGGAATCACAAAAACGTCAGTGAAAATACAAACTTCACAGTGAACTAAAAGTGAACCTAGTAGCTGCTAACGTTTTTGGAAATGTTATGGGGATGCTTGCTTGCATGAACACACACTCACACAGACAGGTGGCACTTAGGGCAGGCACAGGAGACCGGGGAGTCTTTTGGCTTTCTTATGAGCAGCCAGGAGGGGGAAGCATCCCTCTTTGCAAGTGTGCTCACAAGAAAAGGAAAGAAAAAGTAATTAAACAAACAATTTACCAGGAATTGTGTGTCTGCTTATCCAATCTACCACACTCGCACTTGCTCTAATACATATAGACAGAAAATGGGGTGGAGGGGGGGGGGGCAAGAAAAAAAAAAAGATTGTTTGTTGTCTCCTCAGAGTGACGGTAAATGACACACATGTTTCATTGCCCATTCATTTAACCTGCGCTGTGCTTATGAAGAGAAAGGGATTGAGAAACAAATTACGTAGTGTCATTTAATTAGGAGTTTTGCTGTGAGCAATAATCCTGTTTTTTTTTTTCTCATAACCTTTAACTACTTAATGGATTTGAGAAGCTATTACCTTTCAAGATTTCTGTTTTTAATTATTTGGAGTATTGTCACAGATATGAAATGTCAATCACACACAGGATTAATGCTGTGGTTTATGTGTGAATATTATGTACTTATGGATTGAAGCTGGAGGAGTTCTTTTCCGTCGACAGGTTTGCGACAACAATGGAATTGTGCAGTATGCAAAATTCTGCTCTGTGGCCTAATAAGCTTCTCACATTCATTTATCCTTATGTACCCATTTGTTATTTAACATAGCCTCATCTTAAATCCACGAGAGGTGGTTATTTACATAGATATTAACATTGTATTTATGATAACGGCAAGCCATGGTAAATCTCAGAGTTATATTAGAATCTTGGATGAGATTATAATAATGACTCAGTTTTAATATGTACAAACTCAATTTATAGTTTTCCTCCCTTGGCGTTTATACTGTAGGTGTGCATGTGTAAAAATATAACCCAGTAAGAGTGTGTGTGTGTGTGTGTGTGTGTGTGTGTGTGTGTGTGTGTGTGTGTGTGTGTGTGTGTGTGTGTGTGTGTGTGTGTGTGTGTGTGTGTGTGTGTGTGTGTGTGTGTGTGTGTGTGTGTGTGTGTGTGTGTGTGTGTGTGTGCTCTGCAGCCGAGAACCTACCTCTCACCCTGATCACGTTTAGGCAACAGTGTGAAAGTGGCAGACAGAGTTTGTTTAGTTTCCCCTGGAGGACATCGCAGTTCTCTGCCAACAGACCAACCCACGTGCTGTGACATCAGGCCCGACTGTGTGTATATGAATATTGCCTTAAATACATGAGCCATGTGAGGTACGCTCGATTTATTTTGCCAGACACTCGCAGGACGGTGAGGGCATGTGTCCTGATCTTAAATCAGTGCTGCTCGTACGACAGCAGGCTGCACACCTGGGCAAAATCATCTATTTTGAATACTTAAGTGGATCAAAAAATATATATTAGGAGCGCCTGATATAGCTTGTCTGGAAGTTGATAGTTTCACTTGAGGATGTGCAAATGTCTGGGAGGACAAATGGAGCACACCCCGAGCGGTTCAAATATTCAAAACCTTATTCAAATAGATGTTTTCACCCAGGTTTGACACGGCTCTTAGGCTGGCGTGTTGGCTCCTCAGACCCCCCATGGCACGGGGCATGTAATCATCCTGAAAGTCTCTTTGGGTGTCTGCACTCTCATAAAGCAGGAAAATGGATCGTGTGGCCCAGGAAGGGAAAATGAAAGAAAAGGAGAATGAAATTACAGACCTGGCTGACTGCACAAATCATGCATATCATGTTTTATGGCTTGCCAGAAGAATTCAACACCTGTGGATCACCGTAGCTATAATTGTACATGAACGTACCGGGATGGGGGGTGGGTGGAGAGTTGTGGTTTGTGTGTCACTGAATATGTGAGTGAGAGTGTGTGAGCCTCGTAGGTGTCTGCGTGTACGCAAGTATGTTTTTCTTGGCATGGCCGGGTTTCAGAGACAGAGAGAAGATGATAAAAGAAAGTTACGGGAACGCCTGTTGTTCACTTCTTCAGTACATCCTGGGTGAGCCGCCCACAGCCCACAGGGCTCGCTCACAGAGGCTTCATTTACCATTGTAATTACCCTGTTTATTTACCCTACCTGCTTTTGGTGGTAAAACGGGGGCCAATTCATCAGATCAGGACAATTTGGCCTTGCTTTTGCTTTGCCATTTGCTTTAATTAAATGAGGCAATCAGTGAAACATAAATCACGATCCGTGTGACCACTGGCTCTGTTTGAACCTGGTCCTCTTCTTTCAAGCCGACTCACCTTGTGCTAAAACTTACAATAGACTCACACAAGCTACTGCTCCTGAGCCAGATGGGCGTGGGAGTTTTTTCTCAATGTTCATGCAGAAAAACATCCTTTAATCCTCTAAAAGTTTTAAAAGTACAGCTGGATATGTGAATGAAGGCTAAAACCTAAATAAGATGACAACATAGGGGATCGAAGAGTCCTCCCTCGCCTCCTCCCTCCCTCCCCCTCTCCCTCCCCTCCGTCGTGGATGCTGATGCTTGAGTCAAATTGATTACACCACTCCATCTGCATCATGGCTGGCCTCCTCCTGTGTTTGCCGCCTCTGCCTACAGCACAGAGTTAGTGTACAATTACATATAGTTTAATATATCTGCCTGAGCACCTTTAAATAAGCATCACAAGTCCACAAGGTGATTTGTCTTCTAGCCCCATTACTCCATTGTACATCTTGATAGCCAGGGATCGCTCCTAGCTATGTTTAAGCATTAAATAGTGTATTATTATTTCACATAAATCAAGCTGAGATGTGAGGGGGGTATTCATAAATTTTGCATTTCACACAGACAGTATTTTAAAGCCTCCCTCTCTCTCTTTCTCTCCGCCGCTCTGAATTTTGAGACTAAAGCAATTCTGCTCCCCGCACTTGATAGTACATTAAAGACAGGCATATCAGGGAGGTATATTCAAAACAACATGTAATGCAGTTTAGATTAAGTTTGAGTTGCTCCAACACATTCATCACAGCACTGTTTCCATAATAAGTACCCTTGCTTTTGTCAGTGATGCAGTCGCACACATGCACCATTACCATCAGGGAACATTGTATTGTTATTGTCATGAAAAATGGTGGAAAATACTAATAAAAGCCCATTTATCATAATATTTTCCCAGTTAACCGTGGCTACTGAATCTGTTATCTGTGCTTGACGATGAAAGGGTAAAATTCAATTTAAAGGTGAATATTTGCTGTCAGCCGTTTCCTTCAAGACAAGTGCCCCAGAACCCCCCCCCCCCCCCTGGATATTAGTCCTGTGTTTGTGCAAAACGTCTACTGAGGAAATGACTTCACTCAGGAAACTGGATGTCAGCTTCACACACGGGCAGGAGAGCTGCCAATGTTTTAGTCAGGCCGACAACACGTTCTTTTCTCAGCTCGCTCTCCAGTTGAGTGTAAAGCTACAAAAAGTGACAAAGGAGGAAATTGGACTCGCAGTTGTTTTGGTTACTCCAAGGATACCTCGCACATTTGTTTCCATTTCCTGTCTTCGGCCTGGTTTTCTGATGTGCGCTGATGTACGTGTCAGGGACTATAGCGTGCCGGGTGAAACCTGGAGTTTGTCAGTGGCTAATGGAACTCGGAGGAACTTGGAGTTACTGTTTGCCAGCTTGGTCCAGGATCTGGGCTTTGCGTACAAGCTTACGTTATCACTTGAAATAATAGCCATTTCTTGAGAATGTGCTTCTCATTCTCGCTCAGTCTGACAGATGTTATAATGTAAACAGATTCAGAAGAAAATGGTCCAGTCATATTCTAAAATGTGTCCAGAATATTACCTCAACCATCCCGTGATACTGGAACCAGCCCTTGAAAATCATCCCAAAGATAAATCAGCCAAATTGTTTAAATAATGCAAAAGTCTCATAAGTTTGACTTTTTGTGATTTCATGCTCACATTGCAACCATACACTACAATTAAACCTAATTTTCACTTTTAAAACATGCTTATCATTTCCAGCACATAATAATTATATGACCCACTGGCCCGGGGGCTTCAGTGTTGCAGCAAAGTCAGTAAAAAATCTTGTAAAAGTCATTGGAAATTGGAAATTGACTAGATGCCAGGACAGTAAGTTGAGGATTGGGGGGGAGTGAGAAAAAAATGTCTTTGAACTAGTTTTTGCTTGTAGAAAATATCGCTTCTGGGTTGATTATTCTTTCTGAAGTGTTTCATGGCAATGAGAATTAAGGAATAAAGCGCAGCGCCAAATGATTCAGTGAAAAGATGGCACACACCCACAGGTATTCTGTTCACATGACATCACCCTGTGTAAAATTGACAACTTCATGTTTTTTTTTATTAAACTAGGTGGGTTCTCTGGGTGTATGAAAATCTATTTGCAACAAAGACCATGGAGAGGAAGCAGCATCACACTAAAAGAAAGCTGTGGACAATATCAACAAATGCAGTATATGTGAAAGAAAATCAGTACAAATGTAGTTTCTACTTTATGTGATGATAAATGGCTTTAATTGATTGGTTGCTGTTTTTGTGACTCAGATCTTTTACATCCTTTGTTGTAAAGCTCGTCAGAGCCACATCAAGGTGCATGAGAAGGAGATCTGTCTCTACCTCTCCCTTCATTCCTCAGAAGAATGCATCTTCTGACCTTGACATGTGCAGGCTGGCTGCATGTTTCCCTCTCAGTGCACTCTCACCTCAGCTCATGAACTGGAAACTCTGCTCCTGTCATACCTCTCTCCCCCCCCCCCCCCCTCTCTCTCTCTCCCATGATCACTCTGCTTCTTTAGCTTCCACACACTGGCAACAATACCTGGGAGGATAAATGCTCAGTTAAATTGAATAAACATAATCCAGACATGCTCCATTCCTGCCTGTCTGTCACGGAGAAGTTGCACTGCGAGCCCCTGATCCCATCAGCGGAGAGAGGCGCACAAACATGCAAAGATTAGATGTCAGCTGGAAGGCCGGTGTCAGATAAAGGATTATTCGCAGCTCTCCTGATAAACATAATTTTAATCAAACATCAGATAATCAGCGATTTTACTGAACCGGTTTCATTGCTTCCTTTGTTATCTTTTTGATGACAGATAGCAGTATGTATCGCATACATTCACACAAGTGTTTCCTCTTTTTACATTTTTTTACACATTCCTGTTGTTTGCTTATGTTTCTGAGGAAGGCAAATATTACATTTATCCGGTCACAGGTTAGGAATGCTGTGTTTATCTCTACAGTGTAAATGAAAATACTGTGCATATACATATATCACCTGGCCTGACCGTTTATGGCAGTGTGATAGCTTGCAAGTGTTTCATTAATGTTGCATAAACACAGAAGTAAAGAATAACCCCCCCCCCCCGCCCCATCCCTGTCTGTGCTCCCTGCGCTCCGATGTCCTCTCATGTTAAAACAAAGCATCTGCCTGTCTATCATCTAACCATAGGTGCTCTGGGTGGGGCAGGATTCCAGTCTTTTGAAGTGAACTTGTCATGGGAAATCTGCATCAGTACAATCACAGGCTCAAGATTAATTGTTTGTGGTGCACCACTTCAAACATCTTTTAGACACTGCATTATGGGATGAGCTTTTGCAAAGCCCGTCGTCACCTGTATACACACCTGCACACACACACACACAGTAAAAAAATATGCTCACATTCCTGCGTGGCTATAAAAACACACACACATGCTCAGATTCATACATCATACTTCAATCGTAATCAAACACATAAACATAGCATTTACTTACTAACATGTACATTTACAGATGCAGTTGCACACATATGCATTAACAGATGTATAAAATGACAGTTTAATGTGTATTGACAAGTAACACCCCCTCTCCCCTCCAAATACACACACGCGCACACACACACACAAGCGTGCACGATTCCAAACAGACTGCAGTAACACAACATTAAGCGGTTTTCTCTTCTCTGTTATCTCCAGCTTCCTTTTTGCCCTTTGGTTAAACATTCTCTTGGCATGCATGATCTCATTTAACTTTGATTTCCTCTTTTTCCAGGACGGCATCCTTGGTGGTTCCAATTTCCAGCCCATTCCCCAATTTTCAACCCCAATGACAGACAACACACGCTTGAATGGCTGTTCAGCTAAAGAAGGGAATTGGTAAGTGATGATTTTAAATGCTGTTTAAGATAAAAAAGAAGAAGAGTTTGCAGCAGATAAGGAGTTGCCCGGGTAGTGAGCAGGAAGCTGGAGCACACCAGTTTGAGTGTGCTCTTGCAGTAGCTGCATACCGCAAATGTGATTTATGTTATTGAGCTTTAGGAAGCGCCGCTGTTTTTACCTCAGTGGAAGTTTAGTTATATTAAGACAATCATTTGCTTCAGCCTGTATGTGTTTTGATAAAGGGTTTATGTTGGTAACACACAAAAAACAAATAAAAAAAAATATTTTGTCTTATTTTTTTACTGAAAGAAAAGTAATATTTTTATTTTAAAAAAGCAATTACTTAAAAATGTTTGTACACTGTAAAATTAATGTTAATATTGTATTAATTATATTATTAATGTTCCCTAAAAAACAACATTTCCATGAGATGCCTCCTGTTTGTGAACTAAATGTATAATTTTATTATAATAAAATGTGGAAATGTGGAAAAAGTCCCAAAACAAAGTGGTCTGAATACAAACAGCTGTGTCCGAACCATCCTGACTGATTCAAACTGGGACATCGTAATAGTTTAGATAGGGCTTTAAATAAATTCAGAAACTCATGTCATGTTGCAACATTTGCTTTTATAAATGAAGGTTTTGCATGTAAAGTTTTGATTGCCCCAGTTTTGTATTTCTCTATTTATTTCATCATAGGAACAGTACATGCCTCTAAATAGCAATTTTAGCTATTCCCCTATGACATTAAACAATATTTAAATAAAAAGTTGTACTTTTCTGTCAACAAAACAACTTGCCGTAAATCTATAAAATGTAACATTTATGATACATAATGTTATGTTTGTTGATGCTACCCGACGCAGTCACAATATTTACTTAATTAACTTAATTAACTTAATTGATTAACCTCTTCGGTGTGGAGAATGGTGTCCAGCATGAAGGACTTTTTTGTTGGTTGAAAAGAGCCGCTCATTGTCAAGCTCTAAGTGGTCTGTGTAATCCCCTATAACCAATACCATGAAGCCAAAGGATTCTGAAAATCTGTTTTCAGCACATTTTGAGTAGGAGCGAACCTGGGAATTCTCTCTCTCTGTCTCTCCCTCTCCCTCTCTCTCCCTCTCCCCAACTCTGTCATGAAACACAGCACCCCATTTCCATATCAATCGGATTAGTTCCAAGACCAGGGAAGTAGGAGTAATGTAAGTAACCGTACAAATTTAAATATAGGACATCAAAAACATTGTTAGGCATTCATTTATTTTTGAAGCAGCCCTGGCTCTCTGTGTCTCTCTCTGAAGATGAGATGAAAATGCGTCTCTTCAATTTTATTTTCATTTTATTTTGAAAAGGTGCTGAGCGCAGTATTTAAACATTTCATGTGGGCCCTGGCGTCCCGTTGTTCTTGTGTGCTTAACCCTGTTTGTGAAATGAATATGTCGCATCAAGTAATACACTTGTTCAAAATGCAACATCAAAACAGTTTCAGGTGGGCAGCGTTCACACAAGCTGATTGTTTTTGAGTGTAAAATGGTGGACTCCTGGCTCCTGTGGTGTTGATGCCAGCTGGCAGCGCACAGTTATGGTTCAACATACATTTCATTATGTATTGTTACATATGCGTTTTCAGATTTCCATGGTTTTGGAGTTTGGTGAATGGAAGGAAAATAAAATATGCAAAACTTTATGAGCCTATTATCCCTCAAATTACAGGTCTCCTTCCCTGCTTACAGATATTAAAATAGCAGTAAAATGAACTCCAGGCTAATAGATGACTGCAGATCCAAAGGGAAAGGTGGTTTCAATGTTTCAAGAGGGGATGCTTGATTACAGATATACATGATTTATAATTTTCCTACATGATCTGTTGGGATTTTGTCCAAATATATTCCACAAAATTCAAAAGCCTTGGAAGCAATGGGAATGAATGTTGGAACTGTATTATATAATGTCAGATATTTGGAAAAACTCTTTAAATGACCTGTTTTCAATAAAATATTGCAGTTAGTATTAAGAATTGGGGAATGTTCGTTTAGAAAGTTTATTTTGCGGCATTTTACAGAGCTGTCTGTGTGTACTCACGTATGTGTGTGTGTGCCATGAAGAGATTATTCAGCAGTCTGTGACTTGCTGACTGATCTGACCAGCCGGTAGCTCCCTGTCCGGATGAAGACAGGGATAGATGGATGTCTGCCTGAGCTTCCTCAGCCCTTTATGACTTAGCCTGCCTCTGTAATTGAAAAAAGTAGCTAGACTGTGTTGTCTTGGGATTTTTTCCCTTTTATAATGCAGCTTCAAAACAGGAAAACCAATAGTGGGAATAGACCCCCGAATGTAATTAATTTCGTGGGGGTGGGGTGGGGGGTGAAGAGGGGGGGGTTGGGGGGACTATTATTGCAGGAGGAAGAATTCTAATCAGTTGCAGATTCCTTCCTGTTTGGTTAGCGTGACCGTGGCCAATTACCAGTGAACTCTGTGTTACAGTTTCACTTCCTGTGCTACCCAAAGAACGGACTGAGGCTGGCGCTGCAGAGCACAGGCAGGATGGAGGGAGACAGAGGAGAAGAGAGGGAGAGAGGCGATAGAGAGAGAGGGAGAGAAAGACGGAACAAGCCACATGACGATGAGACTGCAGGAAAGTAAACAGAGCGGAGGAAGGGGAAGAAAAAGCAGAAAAAAGGAGGGAGGGTGAAATCTCTAGTCAGATCTAAGGAGCACAGACATGAAGGCACATACGTCCTTTATCCACCTAATATAGAACATGACATGTGGTTTACAAAGGAAATGAAAGGATTTTGGACCTGACTTCTCTTGTTGGTTGAGCTGTTCTCAGGTAAAGCTTGAAATGGCAGAGCAACAGACCAAACTCAAGTCACAAATGCAATAACGCATAACTCAATCATTGCAGCGATGTTATCGAAAGACACAATTTGGCATTGCTGTTTTCCCCTAAATCGAATTAAACCACTGGACTAAACAACTGAATGACAATTGCAGCGGCATACCTGAATTTGCATAAAGTGTCCTTTTTTGCAGTGTGTAGAAGTAACTCAATATGCCATGGTACTTCCTGGGAAATTCTCCACACTTATTAAGCCAGATACTGGTTTTGCTAAAGGCTCTCCTAGCCAGTAGTTTACACCATATTACAACAACATGCACAAAACGTCACTCATGCTCTTTTTTTGCAGGATGTTTTCTTATTTTTATGTCAGAAAAAAAATCTGCAGAAATATGAGATATGATAAGACAAACTTGCAGCTGCCACAGAGATTTCCATTGACAATCAATTACAACCTGACCTGCCAAAATGGTTCCCTTTTGGGTTGATCCCGCTCCTCAATCCTCTCTTCTCTCACTTTTTTTTTTTTGCTCCTCCAGAGGGGGTCTATTCCCATAGTTTCCCTCTGTAATAGTTTTTTGGCATATTACTCTCCTCGATCCACCCCAGAGGTCTCCCATAATTCACTTTTGATATCATTGTTTAGTTGTAGAATTAGAGGAGGGGTGCACACTGGGATCAGGCAGTCAGGATTAGCAGTGGGACATTAAGTCATTCATTCTACTGTGATGTGATAGACAGCTTTGTTTTAAATGGAGGGAAGCTGCAGATGTAGAAATTATTTTATTCCTTGACATTGTATTGATTGCATGGATTATTTAGCTGCCTCTACATGCATGTAATTATGTATTTATTCCCTGGTTGTATACAGTGATGTTTTTAGCTAACCCTTTTATACAGAATACATTTTTGATTCTTCAGTGTTCAATAGCTACAGTGCAGATGACACTGTTGACAGATGAAATGAATACTTGGAGTGATAAAGTCATATAAATACTGGAAGTGATAAGAACATATAAGATTCCTTTTTTAGTAAAATTCAAGAAATCTGTTTGATATTACCAAACAGATGACGTGACATTTATTACCATTTTCCAGCACAGTTGAAAACATCTCAAGGGGACCAATACTGTAGCAGTTACAAGTGGAATAAACTGCTTAGACGATGTTCGAGGGATGATGTGCACAACTGGCAATATGAATGTGAATTCCCCGGGAAGCCTGCTTTGCACACATACACGGTGAACAACATGAGAAATGGGCAAGGAGCCACACTATTCAGTGTGAACTGGAGGGTCCAAGTCGCTAAACTAATCCTAGTACCACAGGATCCCACTCCCAGCCCCGTCTTTTGCTGCAGCTGCCTGGAATCATTTCACAAACACAAGGTATTCCTGGAAGAATTGATTCTGTTAGATAGTGCATTGATCACACACATCGCCTGCAGACAGAAGATGGCTTTACAAGCAATAAGATGGGAGACAATTATATTATTTTAGTCAAATAAGACAGAGTACAAGCAGCGAGTGCCAATAGCCGAGGCAGGCAGGGGGTGGAGGGGGCACGGGCGGCCCCCTCTGTGGCTGCCTCAGTGTGTTTGTACTCCATCCTCAAGTGGCACAGTAATCCACTAAACTTTCCTCCACCCGCTCCTCTCAATGCAATCAGGATGCGAAGGCTCACCAGTGATTGCGTTCATTTGTAAAAGCATCCAAGCCAAAATTGAACCCCAAGGCTGATAAACTATAAAGATGCTGATCAGATCGCAGCTAAGGAGTCCACACTTGAGGGCACAAGGTGTCAGGGCTGGAGCCAAAAGAGCAATGACTCTGTATACCTCACTCGGAGCCAGGCGGCTGCCCCGGAATACAAACAAGAGGAGGGAGAAAGCACATAAAACCGACAACAAACTGCAGTTGGATTTTTCATCCCCCAGCATCTTTCAGAGGGGGGAAGGTATTATCTGTTCAGCAGATTAGCAGTTTTTCAGATGTTGGGTTTTTTTTCTTCTTCTTTATCGACTGGATTGGTAAATTGGGTGCATTTATTGTTTGAGCATCAGCAAATGCATTGTGTTTTATTGATGAGCTCGGTGTGAACTTCATAATGCATCTCGAAGAAAAGTAGAAGCCCCTAACAGATACTGTTCAGGGAAGTCATACGTTTCCAACCTTGCAACAGGATATTATAAGCGATTTATCAGAATGAGAACAATACATAACTCTGCAGTGCTTCTCAAGTCCAGTCCATTATGTTTTTATTGCACGCAGCGCTGCCTGTTGTCATTGCACTTTAAAGAGTTACAGCAACTTTTTTGTCTGCTTTTACAGCTATTTCTCACAGCTATTGCATTGTCTCACACTAAATGAACAGTGTCATTACTTTAAACACACATATCTGCCTCTGCTAAAGCGCACAGATTGAGGACAGACAGAGACGTGAGAGAGAAAGAAAGAAAGGGAGGATCTGAGGATGTTTTTTCCCTCTCCATCCTCGTGGCCCCAGTGCGTTAAATGTCAAAGAGCAGTCAGCGGGAGAGACTGATTCCAGGAGGCGATGTGAATGGGACGATTGAAGACCCGCTTTGATTGACAGCTCTTCCTCTCTTGCTCTGCCCTGAGGGTGATTGACAATGTGGTTCATCTCACATTTTGTGACTGAGCTAATCCAGTAAATTCCTACCAGACGCAGCACAACTCAGCAGAGACCTGCCGCTCCTTTCCCAGGTGGAGTTTTTATTTTATCTCTTCTTCCCCAAAATAAATATGTGTTTCCATCTGTGGCACTGAAAACAAACTGGGGAAGGAGGGGGGGGGGGGGACTATAATTAAGTGTAAGTACATAATTAAGCAAGTTTAGAAAAGTGCTATTTTTCAATGAATTAAAATGTAGACTAATTACATGTGGGAATTAGCCTGCTGTTGTGCTAGTGATTAATATTGTCATAGGTTACTGTCTCAATATGCTGCCAGTTGGAAATGGGATCACCTTACTGGAACGATTGATCCCTTGCCAAGTTCAATAATTAATTGACTCAACAATCACTGACACACAACTATCTCACACATCGCCCTGCATGCCCACGAGGTGCGCCGCTCGTCCTCTCGACCTTGCACCTGTATTTTTGATGTGTGCAGGTTCCCATAAATCGCTTCCGCCGTGCTGCAGCTGGCTTTTCAAAGAAGAGCGACGACACAAGAATAAAAAAAAAAAGGAAAAAAAAGTAAGAGACAGAATTAACTCACAAGGCCTTCTCCACAGTTTTAGGGTGTGCGAGCATGATCACAGTAGCGTGGGGCGAGGGTTGCTGTGGTGTACTTCCTGACAGCCGTGACCCACATTACTGCAGCTGCCCAATAAGAAGTGGAATGTGAGAAATATGTGACGCTTTCATTAATCATCATTCCTAAATGATCACTCTGCGAGGGTACGCATTTAAGCGTGATTAATTGCCGAGTGGGCCTAATCAAGCAATGAATTACCTGCCTAACCTTTTGCAGGAGGCTGGTGTTAACCTCAAGTCAAAGCAGTGGAACCCAGCGTGGTTAACTGTGTCAAGGAAAATTAAGAAGAGACAATAATGAGAATCAGTTAAAGGCCCCATTTTTAAAAAGGACACCCATTGTAATTAGGTCATCTGAGACCTCAAAATAAGAAAGAAATGCATATTTAGAGGTTTCCCCCTCAATGGACGAGGTTGAAGGTAGTGAAGAAAACACTACATATATCCTACTGCTAGTAACAAACCTCAATATTTGTCAGTGTTTTGAGATACAACATGTTTTGAATACATTAAATATAATCATGCTTCTGAACGCACTCACTGTTTTCATAACTTATAAGCTTCTTCACGTGTTGAGAAAATTCTACAACTCCTTGATTTATGAAACCTTTCCACACCAACTAGACCAGATATACAAACTTTTTTTTCTCCAGGAATGATTAAGTGCTGCTGTGCCATTAATAATTCTCTATCTTCATGCAGTTGGCTCCTGTGTTCTGACGAAGCATGAGCCCAGAGGACAATACCCCAGTGTGTGCAGATCAGGTGTTTACCTTTTTTTTTTTTCTTTTTTGTAGAAGCATGATAAAAGCCTCGCCTACCAGTTGCGACAGTGGCAAAGTGAGATAATAGCCCACTGAGATGATTTGCCAATGACTTGCAAAAGCATCAAGCTTGTATGGGGCATTGCACACTCTAAATGGTATGCTTTTGAAGTCAGAGAAAGCGAAGGGTGTGGTTGTCTGGTCCACCTCACTGTGTTGCGTTATTGGGTGTCTGTTTATGCTCAGAATAATGCCATTTCTCATATTGTGTAGACATTTTACATGACATGACACTCAAACACACACAAAAATGCAACTGGATTCTTGAAAAGAGAGCTGCATTAATGTGTACCCCATCGTTTGACTCCTGCTTCAGAGTCAATTCTCATTAGAGGCAAATATTTTGTTCGCATACACAAATGAGCCCTCATAATTGCACGATTTTATGCACAATTCAAATTCAAATCATTCCTTCTTGACACAGCCAATACATCTGTCACTCGGCTCCTCGTTTCTTTTTTTTTTTTTTTTGTTGAATAATTAAAAAAAGAAATAGAGAAACATACTAATGAGAGAACCTTACTTGAGGGCTTTGCCGCTCCACTGACTATCATATTAATGTATTCCTGTGTGAATTAAACGCATCATCAAACACCTAAGTTCCCTCCATATTTGCCTCTGAAGACGAGGGCTGGACACCGGTGTCTACCTTGCCCTCTGCAAAAATGAAGGGCATTCTTCATTATTACACCTCTTGTGATTACTTGTTAATAGCTACGTACTAAAGGTCCCTTCTCTAAATTGACAAAAACTCTGGGAATTTAGCTTTTTATGAGAATGACATTGTTTCGGTCAATGATTAAGTCATTAAGATATGTTAAGGTGAATTTAAAGTGATATGTAGATTTATTGCACCTTACTTTCTTTCTCCAGTATTTAGGTCTGTAAATGATTCATGTTTGTGCAATAATGTCTTTGATGATCTGTAAGTGACTGTACATTTTTTCATGTTATTAAAAAGACAAAATATCTACAAAATTAGGTAGATTTTCTTGTGAACACCAGCAGTCAACAGCAGGATTTCTCTGTCTTATTCTTTCTCCCCTTTTCTGCCTGAAGCTCCAGTGACTGCCAGTGTAATCTGTGCCTGACCTTTCTCCACCTCCTTAAACCTCTCTCTGTTCCTCCCTCCTTCCATCTATCCATTCCTCCCCGTCTTCCCCCTCCGCTCGCCGCAGATTGACAGTCATCGGAGCTCCTTTCTCTCTGCGGCTGACAGCTTGAAACCGGCTCATTAAGGCAAATTGGGAATGAGAGGCTAAACTGAGCATGCAGAGTTATTTTAGAGGCCGCTTTGTGACAGAGCAAACATGCCAGCTCATGCTCCACATAATGGCTTGTCCGGGGTTGAAGAAATATGTTCAATTTAATTATCATAATAGACCATTAGTGCTGTGCTACTAAAATGGGTGAGGCCTCGCAGAGTGTGCCAGGAGAGTTTAGAGATAAGTTAAGTTGATTGTTTTTAAAATTTGAGGAAAACAGGTGTTTAAAAATTCTTCCACAAAGGCACAGAAGGTACAAAGCAACAAAGCATGCAGTTAAGGTGGGACTGAGATGTTAGTTTGAATATTTTGAATAGATTTGCCCATAGCTGTTAGAGAGCAAAGCAGGCAATGTGTGATTGATCACGTCCCACAGGGGCGACAGCCAGCATGCCATTTCTGCACAACAAACGGTGTTGGCTACACTAAACTAAGCTCACACAACCTATGCAGATAGCACAGTCTTTCATTTTAACATGTGCATGCTAAACCTGGCTGATAAACGATTTGCCTAGCAGCACTTCCGTCCATATTTTATCACGGCAGACAATGCTCGGTGGCGTTGCCAGACTTGGTGTATATCCAGTA